>NW_026695237.1:1800000-2076593 GCF_021218885.2 Marmota monax | reverse complement strand
CTATCTCTAGATTACAATTTTTTAATAAGTTTGTAAGTGTGGCATAACATTCTAGCAATGTGTTTTTATCTTTGTGTGCTAATAATACATCATCCATATAGTGAAATATTTGTAGTTCAGGATTTTGATTTCTAAGTGGCTGGATTACTTTGTTAACATAAATTTGACACATAGTTGGGCTGTTAGCCATCCCTTGAGGGAGTACTTTCCATTCATATCTCTGATCAGGACCTTCATGATTCAGTGCAGGGATAGTAAATGCAAAACGTGGACTATCCTCAGGATGAATTGGAATTGAAAAAAAACAATCTTTAATATCTATAGCTAAAACATACCAGGTTTTTGGCAAAGCAGACAACTGAGGAATCCCTGATTGAGCAGGTCCCATAATAACCATCTCATTATTAATGGCTCTTAAATCTTGCAATAATCTCCATTTACCAGATTTCTTTTTGATGACAAAAATGGGAGTATTATGGGGAGATACAGAAGGTTGTATATGTCCTTCCGCTAATTGTTGTTTGACCAGGTCATGGGCTGCTTGTATCTTTTCTTTAGTCAGGGGCCACTGAGGAACCCATACTGGTCTTTCTGATTTCCAAGTAATTTTTATTGTCTCAGTGGCCCTTTCTGAAAATCCAACCCATGTCTTTCTGTTCCTTGATCTATTTGTATTGGTGCTGCTATAGCTTGTTCTTGTTTTTCTAATCTTTTTCCTTTCCTAAAACCTTGTCTAGTCATAATAGTGGGTGCATTTTGGTTGATGTTATTTGTTAATGTCAAACCTAATTGATCTAGGACATCTCGTCCCCATAAATTTACGGGAAGATGATCCAATACATATGGCTGTATAGTTCCTTCACATCCTTCAGGATCCTTCCAATCTAATACCATTGCACTTCTATGGGGATTAGTCGCCACTCCTAGGCCTCAAAGTGTTTGAGTGGCTTGTTGTAATGGCCAATGTTTGGGCCATTCTTGACAAGAGATGATGCTAAGGTCTGCACCTATATCCAGTAGCCCATTAAATTCATGTCCTTGAATATTTAGTTTTAGCATGGGGCGAGAATCTAAATTTAAAGAAAGCATAGCCCAATCTACACCTGTGGAGTCTAATCCCTTGGAACCTCTTTCTACAGTACGACTGGAAAATTTATCATGTAGGCTGGGTATTATTAGTAACTGTGCTATTCTATCTCCTGGTGAAATTACTGATATACCCTTTGGAGAACTGGCTATAATTTTTATTTCACCTTCATAATCAGGATCAATTACCCCAGGACTTATCATAAGTCCTTTTAGAGTAGAAGAGCTGCGTCCCAATAATAAGCCTACTGTTCCTTTGGGAAGAGGTCCTTTCACCCCTGTGGGAATGATTTGAACTCCCATCTCTGGAGTTAGTACTGCTCTGGCGGAGGCGCAGATGTCCAACCCTGCGCTCCCTCTGGTTTGTCTGATGAGGGATCTGATGGACAATGTGTCCTGGGCACTACCCTGATGGGGTTGCTGGGTTCCTCCAGTGCTCCGTATATTTGTGGTTTTGGGCCCCGGAGCATTGGGCCCCCCTGTCCATTTTTTGGCAATGGAGCCCGATGCCTTTCTCCACGATATCGTGGATAAACACCTGGTCCTTGTTCGTTTTTTGATAACGGAGTACCCTCTATGGTGGTTTGAGAATGGCATTCATTAGCCCAATGTCTCCCTCTACGGCATCGTGGGCAAATACCTGGTATTCTACTCCTTTGATACCTAGTTTTGTTAAACCCTCCTCCAATGGGGCAATTCCTTTTAAAATGTCCTGTTTGTTCACAATTGTAGCATGTTCTTGGCCTGGCATCTAAAGCCTGTTTTACTGCAGCTGCCACAATTTGCCCTTGTTCATTAATGTCTCTGGCATCTAAAGCCTGTTTTACTGCAGCTGCCACGACTTGCTCTTGTTCATTAATGTCTCTACATAATTTAATATATGTGTTTAAATCTTCATGTTTCCATGGTCTAATGATATCTCTGCACCAACGATTCGCTTGCTCATAAGCCAGGTGTTTTAGTAATGGCATTGCTTGTTCTGTATTCCCAAAAACTCTGGTAGCTGTTTGAATAAGCCTATCTACAAATTCAGCATAAGGTTCATTAGCTCCTTGTATTACCTTAGATAATTGACCTTGTAAACCTCCATGTCCTTGTAAAGTCTTCCATGCCTTAATTGCATCTGCAGCAATTTGTGCGTATACGCCAGGATCATATGCAATTTGTTGCTGCTGATCCTCATAAGGTCCCTTTCCTAACAACATATCTAGATTTCTCTGAGGATAACCAGCTGCTGCATTTCGCCTAGCCGTCTCCTTGCAAAATTCCTCATTGGCAACCTTCCATAACAGGTATTGTCCTCCATTTAGCACAGCTTTACACATATTAGCCCAATCTGCTGGCGTCATGTTCAAGTTGTTAATGGATTCTACCATGCTTACAGTGAAGGGTGCTTGAGGACCATAGGTTGTTACAGCCTCTTTTAGCTGCTTCACTGTTTTGAAATTTAAAACTTGGTAAAATCGCTGCCCTCCTGCCTCAAATACAGGGCATGTTAATATTTGAGATCTTGTCTCAGGATCCCAACTATCAACTGCGGGGGTTGGGGGCCTCCCAGCATATGGAGGTGGCGCTGTTGGTTGGACACTTACGCCCTCTGGTGATAGAAAGGTGTTAGTAGCAGTCTCCTGTAGAGGTGGTGCTGTTGGTTGGACACTTACACCCTCTGGTGATAGAAAGGTGTTAGTAGCAGTCTCCTGTTGTAACTTTTCCCCTGATGGCTTTTTCTGTTTTACACTTTCTTTCTCTGTCTGACTAGCTTGAGAGGCCTTCTCTTTTACTTGAATCTTTTCCTCTGTCTGACTAACTTGAGAGACCTTCTCTTTTACTTGAATCATTATGTCTTCTCCTTCCTCTACCATTGTCTGAACTGAAGGCTTTGGACTAAGCAAACAAGATATGAACGTCCACAATGGCAATGTGCCATCTGGCAGAGTCCCTGGGCTTTTCTTTTCTATTCTTTTTAAATCTTCACCATGATGGTTCCATTGTGATATATTTAACAACTCCTCCTTAAAAAGCCATGGGCTACATTTTTGTATTGTATCAACGTATGCCCTGATTGTTCTTGATTTTACTGAGATGCCTCCTTCCTCTAACAATTTACTTAACACTCTTTCAGTTTGTTTTTTACTAATTTCTGATCCCGTATTTCTACTATAATACAACCCAACAAGATGACGCCAAACAAAACCGAGACAGAATGAAATAAAAAGGGAACAACAAAAAGTCATTATAGCCTTTCTATCCTCCTGACATGTGCATCCGTCCTTTCTCCCTATCTGTTCCTCAGACGTAAATAGTTTTTCCTCAGATGTGAGCGGTTTTTCTTCCGTCTCACTCATCTCCAGGGACAGGCAACTTAAAACAAAAGTGAAGCAAAATAAAAGAGGAATCTTAAAATGGCTACCCATCCTCTCGCCCTGCCCTCAGGGGCGAGCAGTTTCACTTACCCTCAGTCGCTCCCCGTGCGAGCCACCAAATGCCGCAGTCTGGCTGGGCACAATCAGGAGCCACTTGTCAAAAGAAACTAACTTTATTTTTAGAACCACACACGCCAAACAAAACAGCCTCTCAGGAAAAACCCTCAGAGCCTCAACTGCCACCACCGGCTTTCCACAAGCCTCTCTCTCCCCCACAAGCTTCTCTCCACCTCCCACAATCCTCCTGCTCTTGAGGCCGATTGGCTGGGTCACGTGGGCGGAGCCAAAAAAGTCCCCCAATGAGCAGCTCCGTGGTCTGAAAGGGCAGGGAAACAGCCCAATGAGCATCACCGCAGAGGAGCCAATCAGCTAGATGTTGCTGGGGCCGAGGAGCCAATCAGCTAGATGTTGCTGGGGCCGCTGTGAGCCAATCATCAGCCAGCAGCTGGAAGTTTGCTGGCAGCTGGAAGTTTGCTGGGGCCCCTTTGGCTGTGGCTCTCAAAAAATTGTTTTCTTTTAGTGCCTTCTGTAATGTTACATAATTTTTTCTTTAGCCATTATTGCCAGAATTCCTATCTTCATCCCAGTGCTGGTGAAGTCAAAGATAAAACCAATCTACAGCTTCTACAATAGCCATCACTGAACTGCTTGCAGAACTTGCCTGGACACATTGTGAGCTCACCTGTATGCATTGTGAACTATCTGTTGGTACAGCGAATTGTGGTAGTGCTGGAGTATTTTTGCTGATGGTGTCACCGGTGGTACAATTTTTCAAAGGAGCCCTCAATTGGCTTAATGTCATGGCATTTTGCATCCTCTTCTACTAGTGATGGTCTAAAATTTGGGGGCCAACAGAAGTGAGGCAAAGAACGTCACCCCCCCACAGGTGCAAAGGCCTATCCACAAGTATGGCTGTATGCTGGACCGGTAGTCAGTGACGGGTATGATCCAATTGCAGTGGTACCAACCTAAGACAGGAGGCTGACGCCTAGAGGTCAGTTCATCCGATGACGACGGGTAAGGACCATATGTTGAATTGGACTGCCTAACAGGCACGGTCCCTAAGCCACATGCTTGTTGTTTAAACAGAGAGGGGGAGATGTTGAGAGCCACAGCCAAAGGGGCCCCAGCAAACTTCCAGCTGCCAGCAAACTTCCAGCTGCTGGCTGATGATTGGCTCACAGCGGCCCCAGCAACATCTAGCTGATTGGCTCCTCGGCCCCAGCAACATCTAGCTGATTGGCTCCTCTGCGGTGATGCTCATTGGGCTGTTTCCCTGCCCTTTCAGACCACGGAGCTGCTCATTGGGGGACTTTTTTGGCTCCGCCCACGTGACCCAGCCAATCGGCCTCAAGAGCAGGAGGATTGTGGGAGGTGGAGAGAAGCTTGTGGGGGAGAGAGAGGCTTGTGGAAAGCCGGTGGTGGCAGTTGAGGCTCTGAGGGTTTTTCCTGAGAGGCTGTTTTGTTTGGCGTGTGTGGTTCTAAAAATAAAGTTAGTTTCTTTTGACAAGTGGCTCCTGATTGTGCCCAGCCAGACTGCGACAAAAAAAAATGGAAACAACCTGAATGTCCAGCTCTAGGGAACTGGTTAAATAAATGGAGGGTCCCTCTATACTGTAAAATACTATATGACTATTAGAAACGATAAGATGAATTAATATATAGATTTTTATGATGTGACTATGTTCAGAAAGTTCTACTGTAATTTAAATTTAAAAAAAAATAATAATAGTGCTTTTCACTGTCAGTGTGACTCAGCTTTCTATTACTTTAACAAGTCCCTGAGATAATCAACTTATAAAGAGAAAACGTTTATTTTGGCTCACAGTCTTGGAGGTTACCCTCCGTGATAAGGCAGACCTATTGTTTTTAGGCCTTTGGTAGGAGGGCAGCACATCAGGCAGAAGCAGATAGAGAAGCAAAACTGCTCTCCTCATGACCAGGAAGCAAAAGAGAAAAGGAGTGGGCCATGTGCCCAAGGACCAGAGGACCTCCCACAAGGCCCCACCTCTTAAGGGTTCCACTACCTGCCAGTAGCACCAAGCTGAGGTCTAACCCTTTAACACATGGGTCTTTGGGGGACATTCTGAATCAAGACTGTAGCAACTAGTCACTCTTCAATATTTAAATATGTAATTCAACTGGTCCATGGAGCAGATGAGGCCAACTTTGTCTTGCTGAGAATCAAGGGCTGCCAAGTGGGGGTCTTTTAAATCAACCATATAGAGTCACTTTTCAGAACATTCTGCAGTCATACAACAACACTGAGGAAGAAGAAAAATTTCAGTGACTTGGGGTAATGTTCTCAAAATAATAGGTGAACAGCCTGGTGTGGTGATGCACACTTGTAATCCCAATGACTCAGGAGGCTGAGGCAGGAGGATCGCAAGTTTGAGACGAGCCTGGACAACTTAATGAGACCCTGTCTCTAAATAAAAAATAAGTTAGGCATGGTGGCACACATGTGTAAGCCCAGTGGCTCAGAAGGCTGAGACACAAAGATAGTGAGTTTGAAGCCAGCCTCAGAAATTTAGCAGGCACTAAGTGACTCAGAGAGACCCCATCTCTAAATAAAACACAAAAAAGGGCTGGGATGTGGCTCAGTGGTTAAGTGCCCCTGAATTCAAACCCTGGAACCAAAAATACAAAAAATAAAAATAAAAAGGGCTTGGGATGCCAGGCATGGTGGCAGATGCCTGTAATCCCAGTGGCTTGGGAGGCTGAGGCAGGAGGATCTTGAGTTCAAAGCCAGCCTCAGCAACTTAGCAAGGACCTAAGCAACTTTGTGAGATGCTGTCTCAAAATAAAATATAAAAAGGGCTGGGGGGCTGGGGTTGTGGCTTAGCGGTAGAGCACTCACCTAGAACATGTGAGGCCCTGGGTTCGATCCTCAGCATCACATAAAAATAAATAAATAAATAAGGGTATTGTGTCTAACCACAACAAAAAAATAAATATTTAAAAAAATAAAAAATAAAAAGGGCTGGGTATGTGGCTCAGTGGTTAAGTGTCCCTAGGTTCAATACCTGGTAACCCCCCCAACAAAAAAGCTTGGGATGTAACTAAGTGGTAGCTCACACTCCTGGTTTGAAGCCCCAGAAATGCAAAATCATCATCATCATCATCATTATCATCATCATCATCATCGAACAAAACAATATAGAGTGTATTAATTTGATGGTACTTTAAAAAAAATGTTACATGTAAATTTACCTCATGACCATGGCGGGATTATGAGTGATTTGGATAGCCCCTTTTGCCAGACCTTCCAGATTTTCCCTGATAAATATGTCCTGGTTTTATAATCAGAAAACTATCTGGGGATGTTATAAACAAATGAGAGTTAGGTCCCAGCAGGTTCTGCAGGCTGAGAAGGTTTTCAACACATGGACTCTTGGGGGACAAACCATAGCAAAACTTCCATCAAATCAGAAAAGAATCCTGATTAGAGTCATGAAGACCTGTATAGGACCTGGAGCAGGTGGCCTCCTTCCATTGGAACTCAGTTTCCTCATCTGTTTATTGGGAAAACAGCTGTCTGGGCCAGTTCCCAGCTCTCTTTCTCTTAGAGTCAACTTATCCTTCTTGGCTCATTCCACTTCCAACCTGATTCAACAGCATTTCTATTAAGTGTCCTTGGCTGGTGAGAACCAAGTGGTTTCACTTGGTCCCTTGTACCTTAGGCTGGTTCCCATTTTGACTTCATTTGGGCCTCAAGACAACCCTGAAAGCTGAGTAGGAGATAGACTCTATTTTCTTGTAAAGAGATGAGAAAACTGAGACCCAATAAAAGGAGGCCATCTGTCTCAAGTCCTATGCAGTTAGTAAAAGACACAGGTGTGATTAGACCCAGTCTTTGGGACTCCAGTTGGGATTCTTTTCTGATTTGGTAGCCCATTTTTCTGTGGTTTAGATGTGGTTTGTCTCCCAAGGGTTCATGTGTTGGAAGATTGGGTCTCCTATATAATGATGTTAAGAGGTGGTAGAAACTTCTAGAGGTAGAGCCTACTGGGAAATTATTGGGGGTATCATCCTTGGAAAGGATTTAAGTTCTCATGGGACTCCAATTAGTTCTTGTGAAAGGGATGTTGTAAAAGAACAAGATCCTCTCTGAATCTTGCTCTGGCTTCCTGTCTCTTATGTGATCTCTCCCTTTGCATATATTCCCACCATAGTGCCACCCACTGTGACATGACTCATTCAAGAGGTTCCTCACCAGAGATCAAATTGATAGGGCCACCTGATTTGGGACTTTCAATTTCAAACTGTGAGATAAATAAGCCTCACTTCTTTATCAGCTACTTGGTCTCTGGTATTTCATTCAAGTAAGAGGAAAGGGACAAACACAAGTTTGAAAGGAATTCTAGGTAAAGAAAACTGCCTTCGTGAAGACCTTGAGCTGGGAATCCTGTTGGTTAAAGTATCATGACTTATAAAACAATACACCAGGCTCAGAGGCAAGTTGCCCTCACTGATTTTATGAAGACAATTCATCACCTACTAGGTTTTCTCTGTCATTCAGTGATTTGAATCCCTATGTAATCTGCAATAGTTGGAGTAGGCATGATAATTAACATGGTTTAGAATGATTTCCTCACAGACCCTGAAAACAATTCTGACCTTACTTTCTATCAAGAAGGAGTCTGTGTGGGAGTTACAGCTACATTCTCAGAGCCACAGAATAAAAGGATCTCCTGTCTGTGCGTTTGGATTCTGGGATTCCAACATTTATCTCAAATGCAAATTCTTCCCCAAACTCATTCTCTGAGAAGATATTAAGTGATTGGCATCTGTATTACCTTTAAAGAAAAGAGTAATAGTAAAAAAAAAAAAAAACACCCATATCCTATATCCCTGAATGTCCCCTTTCTGATCTCCAAAACTTAGCCAAGTTAAGAGAACAATGAGAGTAAGCTTGGACCAGAATATCCAGATACATATTATCTTGAAGGATACTGTCTTTCTCCCATATACACTGGGGGAAAGGGCAAGCTAATGTTATCTGTAGAAAAGTCATTTTTACATGTACACCAGAACAGTTGGTCCTTGGGATACTGATCATATAAACAAACTGTCTCTGTTGCCTAACTTATAAAATTGTCCTCTCAGCAGAGACTGGTGTGAAACTGAGGGCACTGTGGAAAGGAAACATGTCACTCATCCAGCAGGCCACCACTGGACAAAATGCAATGAGGGAGAGGAGGCACTGCTTGGCAAAACACCTTGAGGGATGGAGGTGTTATGTGTTCAGACTACAACCCCTGGACCTTCCTCATAAGTATTTCTCAGTAAAGCCTTATGCCTCATACCATCTCTGGGTATTTTCTTTGGTATCTCACCAATCTATCACCCTTTCCTGGCACAACTGGGCTGTGAACATGACAGCCTCTAAAATCAGACTGACGTGGATTTGCCACTTGCAAGCATGGTGAAATTCGTCAAATAGCTTAATTGCTCTGAACTTCTGTTTCCTCCAATCAAAAAAAAATGAGGCTAATAATAATCTCTACCTCATTGGGCTGCTGTGGAAGAAGAAGAAAGAGGAAATAAAGGAGGAAAAAATAAATTAAAATTGCTTTATCCAGTTCCTAGTACAGAATTAGTGCTATGAATATGGCAGTTAAATAATACTATTCCTTGAGGGAGCCACCTCCAAGATGGCTGTTAGTAGTCCTCACCTCCTGGTATTCATGTCTGTTTAGATCCCTCCCACACTGAGCAGTGCTGAGCTGCATAACCAATAGGATACTGCAGAAATTATGGAGTATGATCATAATGGTGTTATCATTGGGATCACAAAGACATTTTTTCCTCATTCTCTCGAATCATTCACTGTGGGAAAGCCAGCAGCTCTGTTCTACAGATATTCAAGCTGTCTTCTGGAAAGGCTCCTGTGAGGAGGAACTGAGGCCTCCTGCCAACAGCCAGCACTGACTAGCCAGACATGTAAGACATCTTGGAAGCAGATCATCCAGCCCCATCAAACCCTCACTTGACAGCAGCCTTGAGCAACATTTTGTCTGCAACCTCATGATAGACTATACCAGAACCTCCCAGCTAAGCCTCCCCATAAATCCTGGCCACAGAAACTGGGAGATAATAAATGTTCCTAGATGTTTAAAACAGCTCTGTTTTGGAGTACAGCAGCTCACTCTAGCCTTGGGTTCTATCTACATCCATTCAATAAATAGCTACAGAAGAAAAAACATAAATTGTGTCTACATGGAGGATGTACAAACTTTTTTCTTGTCATTATTCCCTAAATAACTCAGTATAATAAAACATTCACATAGCATTTGCATTTTTATTAGGTAACATAAGTCATCTACAAATGATGTAAAGTATATAGGAAGAGGTGAGTAGGCTATATGCAAATACTATGCCATTTTATGTGAAGGACTTGAACACCCATGGGTTTTGATATCTTCAGGAGGTCCTGGAACCAATCTTGTGGAAACAGAAAGATGACTGTAATTTGTTACCCAGCAACAGATACCTTTCACATGCCCCTGACTCTCATCCCACTGCATCCTCTATCCTCACCTCGGAGCCAGTGCAGGAGGAAGGAGTCATCAGCATTGGGCAAGGCAGATAGCACATCCTGGACATTGACCTGAAACTTTGGTCAGACAGATCGGGAAGAAGACTGGGATCAAAGAGTTTCCACGGTGCCCCCGATGCCTTCAGGGGGCTGGCGAGCCACCCTCAGGCCTGTTGGGTTTGCTGGCCCCTGAGTGAAGATGACACACCAAGGCTGGGAGAGCCAGGACCTGGGATAAGCTGTGGCAATTCTTTTTCT
The DNA here is from genome assembly GCF_021218885.2 of Marmota monax. Lineage (NCBI taxonomy): Eukaryota > Metazoa > Chordata > Mammalia > Rodentia > Sciuridae > Marmota > Marmota monax. The sequence continues at coordinate 2,066,285 of NW_026695237.1, read as the reverse complement.
CTCTATGGAAAATGGGATAATAATCAACTAGCTGCTCAAACCCTCAGAGAGGATTACATGTGGATTAAAGGTGGAAAGGATCCATGAGCCTGACTTTTCCTTCAGGGATGTGAGGATAGGGAACAGCCTGTTTCAGGGACCTGATCTTTATCATCAAGGAGCTCCCAGGCCAGATCAGGTGGCACAGTAGCTGCAAGAAGTATTAACTATAGAGATTGAGCAGTTTGCCCAGTGTGACCTGGCCAGTGAGTGGCAGAGCCAGCAGGCTAAGGATGAATTTGGATTAGAGCCCATCATCTAGGCCCAAGTAAGGAATGACTTGGCACATCCTGGGAGAGAGTCCTTCTCAGTCGGTCCCCAGGAGTTGCTCAGGGCAGTTCAGCTGGCCCTGCATCCACCAGACAGGATCTGAGGGCTGAGGTGCTGCTCTTGGATGGATGCTGCTGGCTGTACTATGGCTAAAGTCAGCCTTTAACACTGATGAATCTGGAAGGTGAAAGAGCACTGGACAGAGCCAGCTTCCCCAGTGTGGCCTTGCCTGAGTCACTTTCTCTATTTCTGAGTATCTATCTCTTTGGCCTTCAAAGAGAAACTGAACCTCCTCCAGGTCTCCCACCTGAAATGAGCTGATAACTTTTGTCTTCAGTATCATGAAGGAGTGTTTAGCTCTGAGATAAACTAATCCTGACATGAACTGCTATTGTATCTATTCCCTAAGTGAGGAAACTGAGGCTTAAATGCTTAACCAAAATGAGCATTTCTTTGATCTATTCTTGACCCCAATGAGTTTTTTGTTTTGTTTTGTTTTGGTTGTTGTTTTATTTTTGGTACAGGGGATTGAACCCAGGGGTGCTTAACCACTGATCACATCCTCAGACCTTTTTTATATTATATTTAGAGACAGGGTCTTGCTGAGTTACTTAGGGTCTCACTAAATTGCTGAGGCTGGCTTTGAACTTGTGATTCTCCTGCCTCAGCCTCCCGAGCCACTGGGATTATAGGCATGCTCCACTGATTTCAGTGGTCTTGTAAGAGGATTCATTCCTGGCTAGGGCAAAATATCACTTTCTCAATGTTGAAATTTTGAGGGCAGAATTGGGGCCTCCTGTGCCCATGGAAGTGTGTGATCCCTACAGCCATGTAAGAAAAGACCTTGAGAACCTCTGAGGGACTCTCCCCAGGATAGAGAGGAAAATGTACTTTGTTCATGCTTCCTCTTGGGTTGTAGCTGAGGATGTAACGTGCCATGCCAGCCTCTCCTCATAGGGCCTGCAGCCCTCACCTGTGTTGTCCACTATAATAGCCATATATGCTTAAAACATGGCTAGTCTGAGTTGAGGTCTATGAGTATAAAATACAAGATTTCAAAAACTTAGTAAAAACAAAAACAAAAATTCACAATGAATCTTACACTGACTACTTGTTGAAGTGGTAATAATTTAACTATACTGGGTTCACAGTATATCTCTACTGGCTAGGGCTGGTGTAGCTTCTGGCCACCAAGATCCTAAGGGTTGGAAAGAGACCCAGAGCCCTGAGGAACTTCAAGGGCCTTGGGTCCTTTCCCTTGTGGGGCAGAAGAAAAAACCGAAGCTGGTGTAGAACTCTCTCCCACTCCCTCTGCCCCCTCACCTGAGCCAGTGACTTCTCCTGGGATGGGCTCAGGTCACCCACTTGTCTACTCATGCTGCTTATGGTATCAGGGGTGGGATCCAGCTCAGTGCTCCTGGGTTCAGGCCATCCTCTGTGGTTCCATCCAGACTGCCTGCCTTTTGCCCAGCTGGCAGCTCCACTCACAATTATCTCTGTCCAGAAGACCTGCCCCTTCTTATTGGACCTATAGTTCTTACCTTGATGTGACTGGCAGGGCTCATTCTTTGCTGGATGCCTGAGACACTGGCCCTTGAACTCAGACTGGCTCGGATTCAAAACCTCATTTGTAAAATGGTGACAGTGTAAGTGTTGCTTGCCTCACAGCATTGATGTGGTCATGTTGAAACTGACACTACTGTTGGCACCCACATGGAGGCTGGCACCCACATGGAGGCTGGCACCCACATGGAGGCTGTCCTCCACCCTGCCTCTCAGTTCCTTACCTTCTACTCCTATGGTCCCATCAGATGCCTCCTTGAGCCAAGGAAGACCACTTCTCACCACAGACAAAATGGAAATCACTTGTGATCATATCCCAGGCTCCATTTATCATCTGTGTCCAGAGCAACTGCTCTTGGGGCATGTGGCTTCAAGGTTGAGAAAGAGAATTTCCAGGCCCAGCATATGTGTGTATAACTGTGAATTGAGCCACACCAGACCTGGGAACCAGGGTAAAGGATAAGGGGTGAGGGAGTGGGTGGGGAGGACTCATTTATAGGCAGAGAACAGAACAGGTTATGCCTTGCTTGCAATTACTCCATGCTGTATAGAACAGCAGTGCCTAGCTCTAAGTTATTTCATTTTATAAAGCAGTAGTTCACCCTGAGCTCCTCCATTTTGAGTACAAGTGCTAAGACAGAATGACTTGGCGACTTGTCTAGACAAATGGGTAACCACTAGATGTTGGGCATTTAGAGCTTATTGAAAAGAATAACCTCAAACTGCACAGGATAATCATAAGGCACAAGCTGATAAATTAATTGTGCTGATAAAATGATGACTTGTGAACTTACTGAATTAAATTAGAAGCAGATGGATATATGGGCATATGAAACCCAAACCATGTCTGTAAGCTTATCAGACACACCAGATGTAATCCCCTCACCTGGAACACATAAAAGGGGAGACACTTAAGAGAGTGGTAAGGTGGCACACACTGACCTGTCATCTCAACAGACCATCCAGTGAATTCTGCCAGGAGGTTGACAAAGCAATGAACTCCGGACTCTATAGCAACTACCATGTGGATCTTTCCTGAACAGCTCTTCCATCCTGAATAGATTGGTACCCTGAACAGGTTCTCTGGTTCCTAAACTTATCTGACCACCTGTGGTGGTTCTTTTCCATTTGTATCTGCTCTCTGCCTTTGTTTTCAGTGTGGCCTCTTGAAACCCTCAGGCCCCTTTCTTAGCCTTTTGTAACTTACATATAATTGTGTAAAGTGTGATGTGTGACTTACATCCTGTAGATATTAGTAATAAAGATTGGAATGGAAACAAAGAGCTTGTGATTGCCGCAGGCATGGCACCAAATGAACCATGAGTATTTTCAGTGAATTAAAGCTGGCCAAATTGAAGTGGCTTGTGAATTTGTTATTCTATAAATTCTGACAGTTCAAAAAGATGTGAAAAGACATAAGTGTGTCTGGTCTATGTGAATGGCATAGCTCACTCATGACTCTACAACTGTCCCCACCACCCATGAGATCATGCTGTGTTTCCAGGGCCTGGCATACAGTAGGTACTTGTCTTAGTCTGGGTAGCCAAGAGGCAGAACCTGAGACAAAGGGTCCAGGGCAGGGTTATCTGGGAAACAGAAGTAGGGGAGTGAGCTGGCTGTACAGGGAGGGTTAGTAAGAGAGTCAAGAACTCATTCCCAGTGGGGGATTCCAGGAGACACTGTGGAACATGCCCCTCAGAACTTTCCCACTTGAGGTGGGAGGGAGCTGAAGGAGCTGGGGTATTCGTGCAGCGACTTTGGACAGTCCTGGGTTCAGAGTTGCCCCCAGGGATGTCACTTTGGGCCTGCTGGACTCTGAAGGCTGGAGAAGGGCCTTGGGCAGAGAAAAGTAAATGCTGCATCTGGGAAACAGCACAGTTGGGAGGATGCAGACATACAGGCAGGGCAGGGATCATTTGGTGGGCTCCATGTCAAGTTCAAGGTCAAAGACTTCATGGTCTTTATGAGCTCCAGCCTATTTCTCCCTATCTAACAGAGCCTAGAAGAGGAAGCAGCAGGCCTGAGGACCTACAGCACTTGAATGACAACAGGATTGTCTGAACCTGGCACTTACTTAGGACACTATATCCCATGTGCTTGGCATCAGGCAAAGCAAACATACAGAGGAGAATCCGCCTCCCTTGCAGGACAGGGCCTACCTAGCATCCAACACACCCACAGGCTTGTGCTTTAACCATAAGGGACAAATTCAGGGACTTTCTCCTGCTCCTGCCCTGGCCCGAGTTCTGATCTTTTACCTTTGTGTCCCTGCCCCCAGCACCTCTAACCCACCTTTTTTTTTTTCCTTTTCTTTTATGTACATTCATTTAATGCAGAATTAGTTCTTATGCTTCAAGTTTTTGTTTCTTACATTTCTTCTGGGATATATATTTCTTCTGTGAACTTCTTTTGGTTTACAGCAATTTGGTTTAATTTAATTTAATTTAATTTTTTAGTAAGGACATCTTACTGTGGCAGGGGATTAATCTGACCATGGGCTTCTTAAGTACAGCAGCACATCTTGGGTGCTTTGCTTACACCTGTATCTGTTCTATGACCAAAGAATTTACATCTAAATCCTTAAGTTCAACATTACTCTCAGCATTTTTAAGCATGTACAGCAAGTAAATAAATAATTTTAAAAATCCAGTACTCCTTTTGGACCACTGACGCTGGGTCCAACCACACCATTTGAACTGAGCATACCTATCAGCTCCACCATAACAATGGAATGATGGCCTAAATTCTTGAAGCTGGCTTCTGAGTACATCTCTCCTCTTCTCCAAAGCCTGCCATGGCTCCTTGCTACCTTCAAAAGAAACAGAAAATTCCTTAGCCTGGACTTAAAGGTCCTTTTGAATCCTTCCTGAGATGATTTCTCCTGCTCTTCTCTCTGGAAGCCTTTTCACTTTTCCCTCCCCTCTCCTCTCCTCCCCTTCCCTTCCTTTCCCTTCCCATGTTATTCTGTCTCCTGGAAGGCCCTTCCTTGCAACAGCCTGCATCCCAAATGCTGCCTGCCTCAAGGCCTTTTTCAAATGCAACATCTTTCCCATTTGTCTTATTTGCTGGGAAATGAAATCCCACAACCCACTGTCATTTTCCATCTGTCCAGCTATTGTAATCAGGTCACCAGTTGCCCATTGGGTTCCTTGAGAGTCTACATATGCCCACCCCAGGAACCACTGTGATGCATTGTACACAGTAAGTGGTCAATAGAGCTTACGAAGATGGGTTGGCAAGGGGAGCTGGGAAGGACTACCACTCTGTTTTTGGTTTCCTTAACCAGAGGAAACACAGATCTGATGCCCCAGGTGGTTCCTGACCTACCTGTGTCCTGTCTATTCCCCAGAGCAGGCATCACCCAAGCTCCCTGCCTCTTATCCATGTCTATCAAAACTGCCTGACATGTGTCCCATCCCAGCGACCATGGGTTTTCAACCAGTGAACTCATTCCTGCACTAGCCAACGTGTTACATTTCCCAGGAATGTGAGACACTGGTCAGTTATGAAGATGTTCTGAAAGGCCCTCAGGGTGGAAATACCTCCCTTTTCCCCTCCTTGTCTATTTCCTTTCTCTCCACCCTTTCCCTTTTCCCTTCCTCTTTCCTTCCTTCCTGTTTCCTTTTTTCCTTCCTCCATTCTTCCCTCTCTTCCTTCCTTCTTTCTTTCAACATTTATTAAAAACCTACCATGTGCTAGGTACTGGCCTGGGCACTGGAGGCCAATTGTATCAATATGACCTGGTCCCTTTCCTGAAGGATCCCACCCCCAAAGGCTTGCAGATATGTAAATCAACAGTTGCATCATGGGTAAGCTGAGCCAAGATGAGGAAGTCCAGGCAGATGTGGGAGCCCAGAGGCCCAAGATGAACCTAGGGACTGGATGTCGGCATTTATTTTGAAAACAGAACAATGTTAGGTCTGTGCTATGGTTTGAACATGGCTTCCCCTCCATCCAAAGCTCATGTTGAAATTTGGTCCCCAGTGTAATAGTGCTGAGAAGAGGTGAGACCTTTTAGGTATGATTAGGTTGTAAGGACACTGCCCTTGTGAATGGATAAATGATGCTCTTAGGCGACTAGGTCAGTTCTTGTAGGTGTGGGTTATTGTAAAGAGGCTGTCCCTGATGTTTTGCCTCCTCTTCTTGTGCCCACTGACTTCTCTTTTCCGTGTTATGATGCAGCATGTGGTCCTCACCAGATGCAGCTGCCCAATTTTGGCCTGTTGGCCTCCAGAATCATGAACTAAATAACTTTTTCCTTTATAAATTACCTAGTATCATTTATTCCAATATGAGAAAAGAAAATGGAAAAAGCTTGCAAAGGTAAAAGGGAACAACATTTGTGAAACCACAGAGGTGCAAGTAGCATGGCTTCAGCCCAGGGTAGTGGGGACCATGCAACAGAGGATGGCTGTGGACTGCAGATTGAGGATGGTTGGTAAGGGCGCCTAGGGGAGGAAAGTAAGGCAGAGATCTAGATGAAGCGCAGATACCTGGTATGAGCAGCAACAGAGCATGGTGGGAATATTAATTTTTTGAGTCCGTTGTAACAAAATACCACAAACTGGTCGGCTTAAAACAAAAGAAATTTATTCTTTCACAGCTCTAGAGAATACAGGTCTGAGATCAAGGTATTGGCCATGATCTCTCTGAGTCTTTGCACAGAATCTTTCCTTGCCTCTTTCTAGCTTCTGGTGATGACCATGGGTCCTTAACATTACTCGGCATTCTGCTACAAGACTCCAATTTCCACTGTTCACATGGCATTTTCCTAGTGTATCTTTGTCTTCACATGTGGGCACATGTGGACAGCAGACATATTGGATGAGGGCCCACTGAATAACAGTATCTTAACTTGAATGCATCTACAAAGACCCTATTTTCAAATAAAGTCACAATCAGAGGGTACCAGAAGCTAGGAATTGAACATATTTGGTTGAGGGGGGCAGATACAGTTCAACTCATAACAGAAAGGGACAAGTAGGTGGTTTCATTGACGTTCTCAGAGGAGACAGCCATGACACCTACTCTGGATTTCACATATCCGGTCAGTAGAAGTCTGGTCACCACCAGTGCCCAGGCCCAGCCAGGAATGTCAGCGCTGGTCAAGACCAAATTCGACACCATGGCTCCCTCTGCCACCCAGGTACAGCAACAGCAGTCTGGCTTCAGCAGGCAACAAGCAGTTTAAGCCCCTTAGGAGACCAGTACTTTTTCAACTGTGGGAGGGACACTGGTCTGGAGGATGTGGAGGACAACTAGAATGATGCCAAGGATTTGCAGGCCTCAAGTCCTAGCCTCAGACCAGCCTATATTTGCATCCTATCTCTTCTGTGGCTGCCTGGTCTGTGACTCTGGACTGGTTGCTCAGTCTCTCATTCACTTCCTTAAGGAAGAAAAGGGAATCCCCCATGTTCCCACAAGGAACTGAACTGGGCACTGAGTGGTTGTTCAGTACCTGTTGACTACTTCTTAAAATATTAATTATATTAATAAATGAGTTAACAGGGGAGATTCAAGATGATGAATTTGAGAAAGGCTGCATTTCCAGTTGCTTTATGTTCTAGGATTCAAGCAGCCAGAATACTCCTCCTCAGTGAGATGGGTAAAAGAGGGAATTCAATGGGACAGCCAGAGATTTTTAGAGACCCAGAAATCTGAGTCCACTGAACAAGAGGCAAGAAGAGTACATTGGAACCAAGCCAGTGCCAAAGACAGCATTGGTGCTGGTTCACCACAGGGGGGAGGAACAACACCAACAAGAGAGAAACATGATGGACAAATTTGGCATGGAAAAACCCAACAGAAAAAAAAGGGTCTGAACTTAGCTGAACAAGAGGCTACAGAGGAAGCTGGTGTTTAAAAGTGCTCTGTGTTCCTCTACTGACAAGGAAATAGCTGAGAGGGAACCATCTTGAGGAGGCCAGATGCAGCTTGTTGCCCCATGAGCCCAAGAGATTATAGCAAATATTATCATCCTATCCAGCAATCACCTACTGTGTGGCCTAGGGTGTACCTAGCAAAACATGATTGAAACAAACACAGAGGATGACTGTACCCAGGAGGGTTCAAGTCAGAGATATGAAGGAGAGTGCAACTGACTTTCCCTTTGAGTCTGGTGCCTCACATGAATAGCTGAAGAGAGGCAAGAAACTGAACAGGCAGGTGTGATTACACAGGGATTATACTTGGGGACTGAGCTTGGGAAGGCTACCTTCATAGGCAGTGGAATGTGCAAGACCTGTAGAGAGTTGGCTCCCCCAACCTATGAGTAAAATTCTTAGGAGATGGCTAAATCTAGCCTTCAAGCAGAGACCAGTGTTTGCCCAGCACTAGGGGTGTGTTGATCTAATCTTTCCAGAGCAGATACCACCCAGTAAAGTCCCAAAGTCCTGACTGGAGCTAAACCTCAGCCATTGGAACTTCCCATTTAGAACTCTGCAGCAACCCCATCCTGAGAGTTCATCAATCTGATCTGTCCTGACAAAACTCTTAGAAAATATTTCTCATTCTGTTCTACCTCGTACTGGTGACAAGGGAAGCTGAGAGCTATTTCAACCAGTTTCAATTCTAGGCCAGTCCAGTTGGCAGCTTGTTGAGCAACACAAAAAGAGGAAGGGTTTAACAAGCCCCATCCCTTTCTCTCCCGAAAGCATGCTTACCCTGCCCACCCCCCAAAAAAGAAGGGAAGTCTGGCATAGGCAGTGAATATCCACCTTTGTTGACAGTTTTGACTACCTCAGTGGAGACAATTCTTTCATTTTTTAATTAAGATTTTTATTTTTTTTTCTTTCTTTCTCTCTTTTTTTGGGGGGTGGTGATGTTCTTACTATGCTGATTGGTTCATTGACATATATGCATGTACATTTTTGTTTCTTTTTTCATTTTTATCATTTTTTAATGTTTGTTATTTTTCTTTGTCTTTTGAGAGTGAGGGAGTTTTGTTTGTTTATTTTTGTTTTGTTTTGTTTTTGTTTGTTTCTTTTTCTCTCCTTTTTTTCTCCCTCTAACAGCCAAATGTTATTGTTCTCTCTTTATTTATTTTGATTCTTTTATTTATTTTTTTCCTCCTCCTTCTTTATAGCCATCACTGGCTACATCTCTTCTGAGTTCTCTCTATTCACATTTTGAACATTCTAAACTTTCTTTTACTTTTCTATCAGATTTTCTTTTCTCTTTATGAACAGCATTTTTACCATATTTTAAAACTATTTGGTTTATATAATTCCCGTTCCCACTCTTCATGTTGTTGTCATTAGTACTGTGGATTGCAGAGTTGATACTTACTGTTTATTACGGATCTAGTTCATAGCTATTCCTTGTTGTTGGTATTGGCAACTGCTGACCCCACCATTCCTGTGTGTGCGTGTGTGTGTGTGTGTGTATTTTTAGATGTTGATGGACCTTTATTTAATGACTTATCAATATGCAGTACTGAGAATAGAACCCAGTGCCTCACACATGCTAGGCAAGTGCTCTACCACTGAGCCACAACCCCAGACCCTATCATTCCTGTTTTTTTTGGTAATTCATGTTGTAATAGTAGGCCCCCAGTATTTATTTTAATGCTGTGTATTGTTCACTGTTGATGTTCCTGTCATTTGTTTCCCCCTTTTCTAGGAGGTGCTGGGAATCTACTGGAATAGTGGAAGTATAAGTCCACAGGGAAGAGCTTCTGCTACTGAACTAAACCCGGTCAAGAGAAAATGCACCTTACTCCATGCTCAAACTAGCTATGCTCAAACTTCAATGATTTTTTAACACAATGAATAGGTTAGACAGTAAACCCAAACCAATGACCAATCCCCAAGTAGGAATGGCTGGGCAGGGGGACTTTAAGTCCCATTTATGGACATACCCCCAACAGCAAAGCAGAATTAATAAAAAGATTGGACACCACACCTGTAAGGGATCTCAATCTAGATAATATCCATACCCTTTAGAATATATAGAGTTGTGAAATGAACAATCACAGAGGGTACACCCCATATACCCTGCTATATATAACACAGTTTCCAGATCTACAAGAAGGCCCCCACTCTTGTGAGACTCACAGGGAAAGTGGGATCCTTAAGCTCTGAGATAAGGATATACACTATTTCAAAATACACTAATCATTACCAAATAACTAGCAGGGAAATTATATTATAAAACTCACTTGTAAATATACTGAAAATCTCACAACAACCTGATATCCCAGAACACTTTGTCAAGAGAAGGCTGTAACCTAAAAAGGTCAACACATAAGAGTAGAACAGAAATCCATCCTAACAGATGCACAAAACCAAACATAGGCATACAAAAAATATAAAAAAAAAACAAGATAACACGGCACCTCCTAAAGTTCATAATTCACCAACAACTGACTCCAAAGATATCGAAGTGTATGAAATGCCAGATAAAGAACTCAAAAGAATGATTATAAAAATGATCAATGAATTCCAAGAGAACACATAAAAATAACTAAATGAATTAAGGAAGTTAGTATAGGATATGAGTGATAAAGTCAATAAGGAAATAGAGATAATGAAAAATAACCAAACAGAAATCTTGGAAGTAAAAGGCAAAATAAATCAAAATGTTCAGTAGAAAGTCTCCCTAAGAGAGTACACCATGCAGATGACAGAATCTCAGAGCTGGAAAACAAAGTGGCCAGCTTGAACATTCAGACAGTATTAAAGAAAAGAAAATAAATAACCATGAGCAGAATATACAAGGACTCTGGGACAACATTAAGAGACCTAATTTAAGAATAATTTGAATTGAAGAGGGTTGAGAGATGCAAGCTAATGGCATGGGTAATCTCTTCAGGGAAATAATAACAGAAAAATTTCTAAGTCTTGGGAATGAGATGAACATCCAGATATGGATGCACTCAGAACTCCAAAACAGACAATATTTAAAAAGAACCTCTCCACCCACTTTATAATTAAAATGCCTAACATAAAGAATAAGGATAGAATTTTTAAAGCTTCAAAGGAAAAAGGACAGGTCACATTTAGAGGCAAACCATTTAGAATTACTTCTGATTTCTCAATACAAACTCTAAAGACCAGGAGGGCTTTGAATGATGTATTCTAATCCCTGGAAAAAAATAACTGTCAACCAAGATTGCTATTTCTAGCAAAGCTATTCTTCAGAATTCATGAAGAGATAAAACCTTCCAAGATAAGTAGAAACTAAAAGAATTCATGACTACTAAACTGGCACTGATGCTAACAGAAATGCTACGCACAGAAGAAACAAAAAACAAACTCCAGAGCTCTCAAATGGACAGATCTCATTTGGGAGAGTAGACAAGTAAATAAGAAACAGTACCAAATCAAACATTAGAAATAAAATGAAATGGGGCTGGGGTTGTAGCTCAGTGGTAGAGTGCTTGCCTAGTATGTGTGAAACACTGGGTTTGATCCTCAGCACCACATAAAAATAAATGAATAAAAAAAAGGTATTCTGTCCATCTACAACCATAAAAGAAAGGACAAATATTTAAAAAAAGAATAAAACACCTAAAAAATATTATTTAAAAATCCAGGAATTAATAAACATTTCTCTATAATAACCCTAAATGTAAATGGTTACAACTCTCCAATTGGCAGTGGCAGGATGTATTAAAAACCAATACCCAACTATATGTTTGCTAGAGACTCATCTTACAGGTAAAGACAGCCACAGGCTGAAAGTGAAAGGATGAAAATTAATATACCATGCAAATGAAGCCCTCAAACAAGTGAGAGTATCTACTCTCTTATCCAACAAAGCAGACTTCAATCCAAAATTAATTAAAAGAGACTAAGAAGGTCACTTCATATTGGTAAAGGGAAAGAAAACATAATGATAGCAAATACTTATGCCCCAAGAATTGGTGCACTTAATTACAAAAACAGACACTACTCAATTCAGACTCCAGTACAATACTGAGTAATTTCAACACACCTCTTGCACTAATAGTTCATTCAGACATAAACTTAGCAAAAACTCTTCAGACATAAAAATATTATAAATAAACTGTACCTAACAGACATGTGTAAAATATTTTATCCAACAACAGCCAAATTCACTTTCTTCTCAGCTGCTCAATGAACCTTCTCTAAAATAGGCTATATTTTAGATCACAAAGCAACCTTTAGAAAATACAAAAAAAAAAAATACAATTCCTTGCAATCTTAGGTTCTCATATGGAATTAAATTAGAAATCAACACTAAAAAACTACAGAAATGATATAAATTTGATTGAATAATGTACTTTTGAGTGATAAATAGGCAATAGAGGAAATCAGGAGAGAAATTTAAAAATTCTTAGAATCAAGCAAGAATAATGATATAATACCAGAACCTCTGGGACACCATGAAGGAAGGTGGTTCTAAAAGAAAAATTTATAGCTACCAGTGCCTACATAAAAAAAAATTCAAAAGATCCCAAATTAATATCCTAATGATGCATCTCAAGGCCCTTGAAAAATGAGAACTAACCAATCCCCAAACCAGTAGAAGAAGGAAAATAATTAATATCATAACCAAAATCAATGAAATTGGGAATTGAAACAATACAAAAAAATCAATGAAACAAAAAGTTGGTTCTTTGAAAATATAAAGAAGATTGGTAAACCCTAACCAGAGAGAGAGAGAGAAGACCCAAGTTAACAAAAATTAGAGGTGAAAAAGGAGAAATCGCCATAGATATCACAGAAATCCAGAGAATCGTTAGAGAATATTTTGAAAACTTACACTCCAATAAATTGTAAACTCTAGAAAAAATGGATGTACTTCTAGGCACATATGACTTGTCAAAATTGAATCAAGAGGCCACAGAAAACCTGAACAGACCAATAACACCCAATAGAAGGAATAATAAAAAGCCTTCCAGTAAAAAAAAACAAAACAAAACAAAAAAAACACCCAGGGCCACATGGATTCTCAGCTGAGTTCCACCAGACCTTTAAAGAAGAATAATGCCAACATTCCTTAAATTATTCCATGAACTAAAAAGGGAGTGAAACACTTCCAAATTTATTCTATGAAGCCAGTATGACATTAATATCAAAACCAGGTAAGGACACATCAAACAAAGAAAATTATAGACCACTATCCCTGATTAACTTAAATGCAAAAATTCTTAATAAAATATTACCAAATCAAATCTACCAAATTATGCTATCTCTAGGTATTAATATACCACAGTGAATCCTGAATATATAAATATATATATATATATATATATATATATATATATATATTTGTAATGTACTAATTAAAATAACAATAATAGAGGGAGATCAGTAGAGTAGAGTAATGGATCAGAGGAGGAGAGGAAAAGGGAAGATACTAGGAAATTAGATTGATAAAATTATGTTGTGTGCATATACAATCATGGCATAATGAATCCCTCTATTTTGTATAATTATAATGTACCAGTAAACAATTTTTAAAAAGGAAAAATAAAAAATATTAGCAAATTGCATTCAAAACATATTAAGACACATCATGATCAAGTGGTTTTCATTCCAAGATTGCAAGGATGGTTTGACATATGAAAATCAATAAATGTAATTCCCCACATAAATATAAATCGGGACAAGACTGACATAGTTATAGATTCAGAAAAAGCTTTTGACAAAATTCAGCACCAATTATGATAAAAACATTGAAGAAACTAGGAATAGGAGGAATCTACCTCAACACCATAAAGGCTATATTTTATAAACCCAAAGATGACATCATGGTGAATGGGGGAAAACTGAAAGCATTTCCTTTAAACAAGACATAGATGTCCACTTGTTTCTTGAACAAAACAAAAATGTCCATTCTCACCACTCCTATTAGATATAGTACTAGAATTTCTAGCCAGAACAATTAGGCAAGAGAAAAAACAAAAGGAATAAAAACAGGAAAAGAAGAAGTCAAATTATCACTGTTTGTAGGTGATATGATCCTATATTAAGAAGATTCAAAACCTCCAGAAGACTGCTGGAGCTAATAAATTCAGCAAAGTAGCAGGTTACAAAATCAACATACAAAAATAATAGCTTCCATATATACCAATAATGAATGTGCTGAGAAATAAATCAGGAAAACAATTCCATTCACAATAGGAAAGAAAGAAAGAAAGGAAGGAAGGAAGGAAAGAAAGGAAGAAGGAAAGAAGGAAAGAAAAAAGAAAGAAAATCTAAACAAGGAGATGAGAAATTTCTGCAATGAAAACTATAGAACACTGAGAAAGAAACTGAAGACACTAGAAGATGGAAAGACCTCCCATGTTCATGGATAGGCAGAATTAATACTATTAAAATGGTCATATTACCAAACGCAAAACATAGATTCAATGTAATCTCCATGAAAATATCAATGACATTCTTTATAGGACTAGGAAAAAAATCCTAAAATTCATTTGAATGAATAAAAGACTTAAAATAGCTGAAGCAATTCTAAGTCAAAAAAAGCAACTCTGGAGGCATCACAATATCTGATTTCCAATTATGCTACAGGGCTATAGTAACAAAAACTGCATGGTAATGGCATAAAACCAGACACATAAACCAGAGAAATGAAATAAGAGACAGACAGAAACTCACACAGATAATCATCTGATTGATCCTTAACAAAGCTGCCAAAAACATATATTGGAGAAAAGATAGCCTTTAAACTAATAGTACTGGAAAAACTAGTTTTCTACATATATATAGAAAAATGAGATTAGATCCTTATCTCTCACTCTACACAAAAGTCAACTCAAAATGGATCAAAGACCTAGGAATTAGCAACAACTTCCTCAATAGGACTTCTAAAGTTCAGGAAATAATACAAGAATTAATAAATGGGATAGCACCAAATTAAAAGGCTTCTGCCCAGCAAAGGAAACAATTATGAACATGAAGAGAGAACCTATAGAATGGGAGAGAAATCTTTGCTAGCTACCCTTCTGACAGAAGATTAATATCCAGAGTATATGAAGAATTCAAAAAGTTTACCATCCAACCCCCCTAATAACACTATTATTAAATAGACAAATGAACTAAGCAGACATTTCTCAAAAGAAGAAATACATATGGCCAAAAAATATATGAAAACATGTTCAACATGTTTAGCAGTTAGGAAAATGCAAATGAACCTACAGTGAGAATTAATCTCACTCCAGTTGGAATGGCAACCATCAAGAATATAATTATGCAATCGTAAATGCTAGAGAAGATATGGAGAAAAAGGAAACTTTCATACTGTTGATGGGATTATAAATTAGCAAGACCACAATGGAAATCAGTATGGAGGTTCCTCAATAGAATTGGAACCCTTAAGGGCCCTTAAAAATGAATTTTCCTTTGCCCTTCCTTTGGCTCTATTTTTTAAAAATGAATAATTTGCTTCTCTATGAAAAAATAAATAAATTCATGAGTTAACAACTGCAATGCTCTTAGAACCTATCAGGCAGATGTTTCCAATATAGTAATTTATATTTCTGGCACCTGCTTTCTACCAGCTTTGTTCTCCTTGGATCCCAAAGGATCTTGAAATGCCAATAACAACAATAATAGAATAATGCAATATATAATAATGTTATTATTAGTACTTCTAGGCCCTTCAGAGTCTAAGAAGATAAAATTATGAGGTTCTTTAAATCCAAGATAGTATCATACTACATACTAAGTGACATCCATCTTTGACTAATAAAATTGTGGGCAAATTCTCTCATAGATTTGGGATTAGTAACATCTTTTTGTAGGAATAGTCTTAGCTTTTAAAAGAAATTTAAGATGTTGGTGGGCCTTTATTTTATTCATTTATTTATATGTGGTTCTCAGAATCGAACCCAGTGCCTCACACATGCTAGGCAAGTGCTCTACCACCAAGCCACAACCCAGCCCTAGTCTTAGCTTTTGTCAGTTCTTTGTTTTTGCTTATTTCCCTGCATATGATTTAGATAAAGTCTCCAAGGATGTGTCGCAAAGAACATTACAGGAAGATTATGAAGGTGTAGGCAGGGTGGCTCTAGGGAATTGGTGAGGTCAAACCTTGTTTTCTAGGACTGAGGAGTTTCCTGGGATGTGGGACTTTCAATGCTAAAACCAGGAGAGTCTCAAAATACTGGGACAATTAATCACCCTAACTCTCCCCCATGCTGTTTGGCCAAAAAGCTCATACCCAGGAGACAGATATCACAAACCCAGAGAAGGGTCAAGAGCCGAGCCATGTTGGTTTGAGTTCTGCCTTTAGCACTAATTAGGTGTGGGGCTTTGAATTAACCTTTCTTACTTTTGGTGTACATAGAAGGGAGGCTGTAGATACTTCAGCTCAGGTGTGTGTGAGCCTGGCACAATAGGTCTCCAATAAACAGTTTCTTGACTGTGGCTTCTGGAATTCAGTCCTGGATATCAATTTCTAGTTGGAAGCCTGAGAGTATGTGCCACCAAAAGCCACTGTCCCCCTGGAAATGCTGAAGGAGGCAGTCATCAGCTGAAGTTAGAGCCAGGAGCATCCCCACCCTGGTCAATAACATCTGACTGTGCCTTGGTGCCATCTTTACTTCTAGATATAAGTTCCAGAGAGTCCTGACCAACTTGTTGACTGCTGTATACTTGGGGACAGATGAGGTCTAGGGGTGCAACAGGTATTAGGTGGAGACCAGTTTGTTTATTTATTTTTGATTAATTGAACTGAATGTGAGGGTGGAGGGGGCAGATGTGTGAGGCATTCGGGGGAGAGCAGAAGTGGGAAAGGTGGGTGGAGATAGGAGGTGCTGACTGGAAGCCAGGGGAAGGAGCAGTAGGGACAGAGTGAACAGATACAAAGATGGAAAGATTTGGGGGTCCTTGAGAGATCATTTGAGTCCTGAATCTGATGTATCTTGTAATGTGACCTTGGGCAAGTCCCTTGCCCTATTAAAACTACAGTTCCCACATCTATAATATGGGATAGTAATTGTGCCTGGCTTGAAGATTATTATGAATATATAAGTATGTAACAAAAAATCTCATCAATATGTACAACTATAATGTGCAAATTAAAAATGTGAGGGGGGGAAAGGTTATTATGAGGATTAATGAGTAAGAAGCTCTTAGCCTGGGCCCAGAACCTGCCCCACAAAATACTCCCCACCCCACCTCCATCACACACACATGGGTGTGAACATGCACGCACAGACACACACATTCACTCATTCTTGGACTCCATCCTGATCTTCCCATATCTTCCACTCACCAGGTACCTGCTCCAGTCCTACCATTTACAGTGTGATCTCAGCCAGGTGATTTTCCCTCTCTGAGCTCCTTTCCTCCTCTCTAACATGAGATAATAGCCCCTACAACCCTGAGTTTTGGTGAAGATGAGTTGAGATAATGTCCATAAAGCACTTATCCCAGGACCAGGCACAAAATCAGAGTTTGGTCACACATGCACTTGCGCACATTCAGACATGCACAAACAAAAATTTTCCAGGTCTTGGAAGCCATGGGAGTTCCTGAACCACACAAGGCTTCAATATGTAACATACATATCAGATCCCTGCTCTGCACTGGGCTGTCTTACAGACACTTTCACAGACAGATCACCGTGCTCTTTTGGGATTCCCCCCATCCCAGGGCCCTTCCAGTCACCACCACTGAGGCTGATTAACAAAAACACAACATCAAATCCTTTTACTTCTGAGGTCTCCCCTTTAAGGGGAGGCAGGAAATAAGAGGGTAGGGGGTTTAATAAAAAATAGTATAATTAGTCAAATACTGCTCTCCTGTGAGGCCCTGTGTACCAGGGGCCCAGTTCTGGTTGGCTACATCCTCTTGAGAGCCTCTCCTCACCCTGAGGTTCAGGGTGGCACCAGGAGGGGCTGAAGGAAGCCAACATCACAGGTCCCTGCCCAGCCCCTCTGTAGTGAAAGAGCTGGGAGGCCACAGGTCAGCAGGATGTCACCACCGCAGAAAGTCCCTAATGAACTTCCAGAGCTTGGTGACCCAGAGGTTAACGCCGAGATCCATCAGGTACTGGATCTCGGGCGTGAGCATCCGACGGCAGAGCTGTTGGTGTCGCTGCCCAATGCTCTTCTTGAGGTTGTAACCAAGGATGGACTTGGAACCCAGCGGCTGCCAGGGCTGCATGGCTGAGTCCTGGATGGCAGCCGCATCCACTGCCCGACCACCATCAATACAGATACGCCGCATGCGCTCATTGGCACGGCGCAGGGCAGCCACCTCTTGGGCCATACGCTCCCGCCCAAAGGCCTCCACTTTGCGCCAGAAGCTGGCATTGAAGTGGCGGTAGAGGCGGGCATCCAGCATGTTCCAGGCTGTTGCACGGCGGTACAGGTCCCCAGAGAGCCGAGGCACTGGTGAATCACGACGGGCGTTGAGCTTGAAGTACAGCACGTCCTCCAGCTCCCAGCAGAGCAGATCCTTCAGCAGCACCAGAGACTCGTCGAAGTACTCCTGGAGGAGTACCAGGTGGAAGCGGCGCTCCACCTCCAGTATGTGCTCCTGCACCTGTGGGCTGCCAGGGTCTAGGCCACTGTCATAGCCCAGATCGAAGAAGAGCAAATTGCGGAGGTAGTGGGCGTTGTAGCCGTTGGGATCGTAGTAGCGATCTGGGTCCTGCAAGAATTCTGCCAGCTTGTCGCTGCTTGAGAGCTTCCACGTGAGGGGCACCACGGGCCCAAAGTAGTGGAAGGAGGACTCGAAAAGGCGGGCAGGGTCCCGGAGCACGGTGATGAAAGTGGCATTGGGTGGCACCAGGCCACGCACCTCCTCGTAGTGGAAGCGCATGTGGTTGCAGATGATGTTGAAGCAGGCCCCGGGCCGGTAGTCCTGCACCAGGCTGCGGGTGAAGAAGGCCGGGTAATCGAAGTCGTTGCGACCATTGGGGAAGGCGAATTTGAGCCCGTGCTTCTGACCAAAGCGGAACAGGATGTTGAGCAGCGTGCTGCTGGCCGTCTTGTGTGTCTTCATGAACACGATGTTGCGCCGTGGCTGGCAACCTCTAAATGAGCCATTGGCCAGAATCACCCCCTCTGACTCACCAGAGACTGGGGAGCAGGGTGCTATGGCATCGGGGGTCCTGCTAGAGACAGAGAGGTAGGAAGAGTGTCAGAGGCCGCTGGGGGTCTGGGGACTCAGAACCTTGGGCCCTCATGCCTAAACATGGGTTTGTTGATGACAGTTGTGGCAACAGAGATGAGATGGGGACACAGATGGGCCTGAGTCTAGGCTGAATGCCTGAGCCAGTGATTTGGCCTCTCTGGCTTCAGTTGTGCCTCATCTGTGAAGTGGGGAGAATAACAGGCCCTATTTGTGATGTTAGTGTGAGATTGAAGTGAAGTGAGGCACACAGGCTTTTGTCTCAATCATGGCCAGTGCCTTATGTTTATTGTAAAATAGTACTAGGTTGAACCACATGAAATTTCCCTTTAGTAGGGTCAGTAATTGACAATTTCCTCCAGTTCAATTTAATACCTAGCAACTAAAAGTACAGGCTGTGCCAGATCTGTGCTGAGCATCTCCATGAGGAACCTTTCCTGTCTGCTGCACCCATATGCCCATCAGGATTACCAGATGGTTAGGAGCAAGGCCTGGGATCATACAGGAGTTTGAATCCAGGCCCTGTGCCAGCTGAGTGCTTTTAGATAAACTGACCTCTTCCCTGTGGCCCTCCTGGAGCCTCAGATAATATAATCCATGCCCTGGACATAAATGATATGATGTGATTCTCCCACTCTATGAGGCAGGCTCTGTTGTTCTCCCCATTTCATAGATGAGCACACTGAGGCCCAGGATTTCATGGTGAGTTCTGCCCTCAGTAGTGGAGTTTCTGTCCAGCAGAGCATGATGCAGGGTTCAGGATGGCTACCCAGGATATAGCATCAATCATTCAGGCAGGTGCTGTAGTAAGGCAATTACAGGGCCTCCCTGAAGGGGAGTAGTCCTTCTATATCCCCACCACTGGGTGCTCAACTAGGCTACTCACGTGGAGGTCAGGCCAGTGTGCAGTGGGGGCACAGCATAGGAGTACAATAGCAGCAGGAAGCTGGTAAACAGAGCTCCCAGAACCAGCCCCTTGGCCATGGACTCCCAGCGCTTCTTCTGTAGCATGGGCGGCATCTCAGACACCTGTAAGGGGCAGCAGAGAGTGGAAACAAGCATCAGGAGGCTGGCCCTAACGAGCACCCATGGCTGCTCTGGGCCTGGAAGCAAGGACCTGCCTTTGCCAGCACTGTGACCCCTTACAGGGTCCAGATAGGGACAGAGAGAAAAACACATGGAGATAGACAGCCATGGGGATGCAGACAGAGAGGGTGGGTCAATTCAAAGAGAAACAAGGTATGGAGAAGTTTCTGCCTCATGGTTCCATTTTAAGTTTTAAGCTTGTTGGCACTCTGAAAAGCAGTATGGGGATTCCTTAGAAAACTTGGAATGGGACTACCATTCGACCCAGCTATCCCACTCTTTGATCTCTACCCAAAGGACTTAAAGATCAGTATACTACAGTGATGCAGCCACATGAATGTTTATAGCAGCTCAATTCACAATAGTTAAACTTTGGAACCAACCTAGCTGTCCTTCAATAGATGAATGGATAAAGAAACTGTGGTACATATATGCAATGGAATATTACTCAGCATTAAAAGAGAATAAAATTATAGCATTTGCTGGTAAAATGGATGGAGTTGGAAAATATGCTAAGTGAAGTAAGCCAATCCCAAAAAACCAAAAGCTGAATGTTCTCTCAGTGGATGTTGATACATAATGGGGGAGGGGCATGGGAAGAATGGAGGAACTTTGGATTGGGCAAAGGGGAAGGGGAAGGGGAGGGGAGGAGGCATGGGGGTAGGTAAGATGGTACAATGAGATATGGACATCATTACCCTAGGTATATGTATGATTGCACAAATGGTGCGACTCTGCAACATGTACAACCAGAGAACTGAAAAGTTGTGCTCCATTTGTACAATGAAACAAAATGCATTCTGCTGTCATATAAACAAATTGAAAAAATTTTTAAAAATAAAAAAATGTTTTTTTAAAAAACAAAATTTTAATCTGGTTGGTGAGGACACAAGTGTTCATTACCTTACTTTTGGACCTTTTGGGGCTTCATAATGAAATACTTTTTTAAGTAAGAAGGAAAAGTAGATCCTTGCTCAGTGCTCTGTGTCCCCAGGCCTGGGATGGGCTGTCTACAGGAAAGGCCAGAAGCTCTCTGGGGACCTGAATCCTTTACTTTTTAGAGTGCCAGCCCTATATGTCCTCTGTACCACCCTTGTGGCTGCCCAATAAGGGGCTAAGTCTCCTGCTCTTTTCTCACCAGCCCCTGCATTACTGGGATTTATAGGGGAGGCAGGTAGAGAAACAGGCTCACAGCTGAGAAGGTGACTAAGCTCACACAACCAGACAGGCCTCTACCCACATACCCACCTTCTCTTTGATGGCCCACAGGGAGAGATGCCCAGTGAAATGTACATTTCAGTTCACTAATGAATAAAATATTTTAGTTGTATGACTATGTCCCAAATATTACATGAGATATACTAAAAATTATTCAAACTATAATTTAAACAGTATCTTGGGGTTTTTATTGTTATTGTATATTTGTTTAGAGGGAGGTTTGGTCTGAATGTGGCAACCCTATTCACAGAAAACTGAAATATAGGCTATAATGAGGATAAGCTCTCTCCAGGGGAGAGCTTGTTGGGGGGACCACCCCTTAGCAGCAAAACCAGGGCCTAGAACTTTCTACTCTCACTTGCCCCTGAGGCCACCAGAAGTAACATGTAATGCCCAATGATCACATGCATAGATCGTCACCACTGTCCCTAGGGGCAGAAGATAGAACAGCCCACCTGGGTAGGAGCCCATACACTGCTCCCTGGAAAAGTTATCCAAGGCATCCACAAACTTCTCCTGGAGAAAGGGCCCCTTAGGCCAACCCACCAGGTGGCACCAATCTTTGAGTCCTTTGTTCATCATTTAGAAATTGGTCCTCACTGGAAAGAACATGAAAAGCATTTGCAAAGAAAGACACTGTACTACAAGAGGGAATCTGGTCTCCCTCATGACATCCTTGTTTACTCTGCAAGGTAGACAGGGCATTGGGCAAGGGTGAGGGAGAGTGTTGGAGGGCAGTGATGTCAAAGGACAAAGGAGCAAGCTCTCTGACTTCTCATTGTTCTAAACACTTGGGCAAATGTAAAGCCACATGTGCAAGGGTATTCATAGCTGCTTGATCAGAAACAGGAGCAAATCAGAAACAACCTCAGTGATTATCAGCAAGGAACCATTACATAAATCAAGGCCCATTCATAGAAAGAGTCATCTGCAGATGTTTAAAAAATAAAACAACAACAAAAACAAGGTGTAGCTAAAAACACATCATGATCTATTTGTGTGGAAAAAAGGAAGTTCTAGAACAATATGTCCATCAATTACCCCTCCATATTCTTTATATATGTATGTAAAACTACATGAAGATCCAGAAGAAAGTAAGTGGAGAGCAGTACAGGTGAAGTATCCCTTATCCCTTATCTAAAATGCTTGAAACCAGAAATATTTTGAATTTCAGATTTTTTTTTGATTACAGAATATTTGCCTTTATATAATGAGATATCCTGGGAATGGAACCCAAGTCTAAACATGAAATTCATTTCTACCCATAGCTTGAAGGTAATTTTATACAATATTTTTAGTGTCCTTTTGTTTTGGCTGTGACCCATCACATGAGGTCAGGTGTGGAATTTTCCACTTGTGGCATCATGTGGGCACTCCAAAAGTTTCAGATTTGGGAGCATTTTGGATTTCAGATTTTTGGATTAGAAATATTCAACCTGAATTCTACATTTCAGCAATGGTATCCTCTGCATATCTGGGGGAGAGTATATATGGGAATATTTTTTCCAAATTATGCATTTTTTAAACTGTTGCATTCTTTAAAGGGGCCCATATTACTTTTTAATCTGAAAAAGATAATACATTGCACTCAGCTATTAAATAATTTAAATAATAAATTACAAAGCTTGCAAGGTGGGATAAAACCTGTCAGGAGGGGTTCTAGGAGGGAGACATACCAACATCAGGCCCAACCCCTCAGGCCTATTTCAATCCAATGCTGTGATTTCAGACAAGCCAGGGACCTCCTTAGATTCTGTTTCTCATGTGTAAGGTGAGAGTTACTCTAGCTGGGCCCATGGGAGCCTCCCTGAGATGGGTCAGGCAAGCTGAATCTCTCCTAAACTCCTCCCTGAAGGCCTGCTGCCATCCCTGGACAAGGAGTGACCACTGGGCTGCTCACAAAGCACAAACCTGCCCCAAGCCTCAAGTGTTCCTATCAGCCTCCTGCTCCTCAGGGCTACAACAGAAAGCGGGGCTAATTCAGGCTGGAGTCTTACACTGGCTCAGAACCCTGAGTGGAGCCCTGAGCCTCAGTTTCTATGGCTTTAAAATGTGAAGGGATTAGGATTCTGTGGCTCACCCTGACTATATTCTGAGGGCCCACCCGTGCCTCAGCAGCCCCACTCACCAGGGTACTTTCTGGAACTCTGGGAGACTGCAATGGTGGAGGTCTAGGCAGGAGGCCAGGCAGCAGGGGGCAGACCAGCCTTCTTGAACTGCCAATCAGGTTCCACTTGGCCCCACCCACCTCATCACTGGTTCACTCCTTCCTACATTCTCCCATTTTGACTTCCTTAAACCTCACCAGGCCCTTGCCCAGCCTGGCCCCTGCTGGCTGCTGCATCCGTGGCCATTTCACACTCTGATTATAATTTTGAGCCCCTGTGAGAAGCCAGGCATGGGGCAGAGCATTTTTCAGAGCATTTAACTGTCTCTACTCAGCTGCCAGTCAATGGATGTTAATTTACCCACTGTCAGTCCCATTTTGCAGATGGGGAAACTGAGGCTACAGGAGGTGATCCAACTTGCCCAGGGTCACTCATAAAGGCAGAGGTATGGAAGGAATTTGAGCCCAGGTCTGTGGACCAGTAGCACGCATCTTCCTTTTCTGTCCCTGACAATCCTACCTGGAGCACCCTAAACCCATAGGAGGGAAAGAGGGAAGGAGAGAAGGAGGGAAGGAAGGAAGAAGGAAGCATTTCCATGGCAGCAATTCCACCACAGGCCAAGGCATGGGGGAAGTTCTGTCCCAAGAACACAGCAGGAACTGGTCTTTGTGGGTTGAGCCAGCATCCAGAATGAACAGAGAGGGGAAAGGGGCCCTGATGGCTAGTGTTTCTATGTTGGCCACCTGAGTGTCCAATACTACTCATTCTCTTTCTGCCTGGCCTCTGTGAATTTGGGCACAAAGCTCACTGTTTCTGAGACTTAGTCTCCTCATGTGTACAGTGACCACACAACAGCAAGATCAGGGCAGACAGGATTCTTTGTGTTCATAGGCAGAGCCTCCAGGTAAACTAAGGCCCAGAGGGGTGCTGGCTGGCAGCCAGGAGCCTGGCTTGAGGGAGAACAGTCCTGAGGCTGTGAGATTCTAATGAGAGAATGCATGTACTCAGAAGGCGGTGGACACATATTAATTATTAATAGTGATGATAATTAACCATTATCATTATTTACCAGGATGCAGTCTTGATTCACATGCCTGGGTGTTCAGAGGAAAGATCGTCTCTGTGCTCAGCTTCAGGCGAGCCTTACAGCAGTGACTCATTCCTGAGCTTCCTGGACTTGGCACCTGGTGAATGTTTGATGAATGACCCCCATAACCCTCAGGGTCACGTAGCCCTATCCCGGAGTGTATATGAGACCATGGTCCAGGCAGCCAACGCCTCATTGAGAGCCACATAGGAAACAGCCCATGTGTGAGACAGACAAACAGGTCAGAGCCATGCATATAGGCCACATGTATGTAAATATCCCAAGAGTGAAAGCTAAACATGGAAGTCATACTAGTGAGGGTCATGTGTGCACAAGAGCACATGCGAAAATTAGGCACGTGGGAGCCACACACAAGAGTTCTCTGGAGACAGCAACTCTAGGGCTAGGTTCTGGTTTTAAATCCCGTCTGTTATTTTCTTACTGTGTGCTCCAGGAAAGGCCGTGTCCCTCTCTGGGCCTCAAATTTTCCTCCTACATGATAGTACCAACTTTCCTTCCATCACTGGGTGCTGTGCAGATCCTCTGCATCCCGCAGCACAGAGCAGACGCAGAGCAAACACTTGCTGTGCATGGCCTGCCGCCATTGTTGTCATTATTATTACCCTCCCAGGTCCCACTCCTGGCCCCATCTCCAAAGTCCCCAGGTTCAAGGACAATCTCAGTGCAGCTTAAGTTTCATGATCTCTAAGCCAGAAGACAGAGAGGCAGGGAAGTCAAGTTTCTAAGAGGGCAGGGGCACCCTCAAGGTCACATAGTACAAGAAATAGAACCAGAACCTGGGTCTTCCACCTCCACTGTCCATAGTGGTCACAGACTCAGGGACACAGGACACAATCCCCTAGCCAGTGTCCACTTCAATCTATCCTTGCCTTTGTGGATTGATTACCCCAGTCACACTGGCCTCCATCAGTGCAGGTGACTGGCAACAGGCCAGGCCCAGGCGTCCTCCCATTCAGCTAGGACGGTTCAGCTAAGACCCCTCAGGAAATAAAGAAAAAATAGGACTTATCCCCACATCTAACACACAGGGAAACCAAACTCAGGAAGGTAAACCTGGCCTAGAGCATCACCACCAAGAGGACCCTGGTGTGAGTGCAGAGGGGATCTACTCACCTCTGGTTGTGACTGGCTATCCTTTCCTCTCCCAGCCTGAGCTACATCTGACTCCTGGGCTGCCTCTGCAGTCACTGGGAGAAAAGAATGCTCCAATGACACCCAGTAGCAGCCTGGCTGGCTCCCTCCTGCTCCAGTGGGTGTGAATATTTATGAGTTCTCTCCCTGGGGACAGCAAGTGGCATATACCAGTACCCTGCAGGTGGTTCCCTGGCCCTCTGCCCCTCACACCCTGCTGAACAGCCCTGGGCGGTCCCACGCCTCTCCCTGGACCTGACAACCGGGCAGCTTTTATCTAAGGGCTCAGCAGAGTTCCAGACGTCCTTGGGCCAAGGACACAGCAACTGCAGAGCCCTGCAGAAAGCACAGGACAGGCTTGAAGGCTTGAAGGGAGGAAAAGGAGGCCGGAGGCTAATGATCCACACTGAACCTCATTTAAGTCTCACAGCTGCCCCAAGCACCAAGCACCTCCATCAGCCACTCCTCAGGTGAAGAAACCAAGTCTCAGAGAGCTGAAGATCACGCAGCAGACAACAAAGAGTCCAAACGAAGATGTGCCAAGATCCAGGACTTAAAGGGGCTGACACATACCTAGGGACCAAGGTTAATTCCAAATCTGCAGGATCCCTGAGGAGTAAGCAACTAACTGTGCATGGAAGACTTCCAGGAGTCAGTGTCTGACCAGGGCTGCGAGGATGAGTCTGGAGAGATCTTATTCTCTGAGCTCTAGCTTCTTCATCAGAGAGGATACAGAATCCATTCTGGGCAGCTCCTGGCCTGTTGTGGGTGAGGGATGGGGACACATATACACCCTAGACCAGCTTTGTAGGATTTGGGCTGACTGCAGAAGCTGATTCTTCCTGGGGCTTCAGCAGGTCTAAGAGGCAATTCTAGGGACACTGGCTATAAAGGCCAGGGACTCTTGGGCTCAGCCCCACACTGAAAACTTAGGCTCAGGTCTGTCTTGGCTTTGTCTCTGGACAAAGTGACCCCTTGTGCCTAGAAGGCTTCTTTATCTTCCCTTCAGCAGTGATGCTCAGTGCCCCATCATGGCCCAAGCAGCAGGCTCTAGAGACCCAGGGATCACTATTAGTTAATAATCATAATTTTGTGACAGTTTTTCATCCCCACTGAGCATTCTCATACGTTAAGCAACTGCAAGTTCCTCCCAGGGAGCAGCAGGCATCTGACACTTGCTGTGAGCCCCTGTTTTCTGAAAACCCCATCCAACCTGAGAAGCCCCAAGTACCCACAAAATACCAGAGCTAAAACTGCCACAGGCCAGGCTGAGAGTTACAATCTCTCCAAGTGCTGGAATCAGGTTTGGGACATGCTTTGGAATTGTTTTATTTTTTTTCTAATGCCCATTGGAAATTAGAATGAGCTGGTTTGAAGACAGTTTTATGGGGGTGAAGCAGAGCAGAGCAGAGCTGGCATTGAACAGCAGTGACTACGACTTAGGAATGTGGACTCTGAACCAAACAGTATCCATTCCTGTGTTTGGGACTTCCCATACATCATGCCACTCTCAGATTGCTGGCTGAAGACCTTGGCTGTCATCCCCACTCTATGGGGCAGCGGTGAAGGAGTGGCACTAAGGCTCTCCAGGAGCAAGTGAGATGGTGCCCAGAGTGGGGAGGCAAGTAAAGACCCAAATGAAGCCAACATTTCAGAGTGGGGAGGCTTGATTGCAGAATTTTGTCCCCCATCATCCTAACAGCAGGGGTTACTGCCAGAAATATTAGTGATACCATCTTTGGTTCATTCTCCCTCTACCAAAAAAAAATTTAAATGATAATAGCAATATAGGATCACTGAACAAAATTCAGAAAACACAAAACATAAAGAATATAATGAAAAGAGACCCATTCCTGGAAGTCACTACCATTAAGATTTTGGTCCTCATCTTCTTTTTTTTTTTTTGGTCTCTAGATTCCAGTATTAGAGTACACAGGACACTCAGTGCAGGGCATATGGTGCTCACAGTCCTAGGGTGTCCAGAGAAGCAAGATAACCTGTGATGGAGGAAACTGGTTGGGGCTTGCTGCAGCACAGAGAAGACACATGATCCAGCCTAGGGAAGGGGTGAGGGGTGGTGTCAGGGAAGGAGACTTTGTGGGTGAGGAGGCGCCAGTGGTAGTAACTGCTGCTGTGTGTTCTCCACTTTCCAAAGGCAGTTCCCTTTTCTCCATGGTTACATGGTTAGACAATTCCCATCCTCTTTTGCAGTCAGTGTATTTATGTGACTGAATTCTGTTTGATGGAATATGAACAGAATGATACTGATGAGGTTAAGAGAGCAGAACTCCTCTGTGTTCCACTTTCCCTCTACCCAGTGAATGGGGTGATCTTCAAGGATGTGGAAGTGGGTGGAGCCATGAGATGGGAGGAGCCTGGGTCTCTGCCTCACTGTCCACAAACATCCACTAGATTTCAAGAAAATAGAAATTAAGTTGCCTTTGTGTTAAGTCTTTTGGAACTTGGGGTTTGTCTATTATGATAGCTCCTGTTATTAACGAATGTGCATGTTATTCTGAAATAAACAAGCAGAAAGAAAAGCATATGCAAAGGTCCAGGCAATTGAGAAACTATTGTTAAACCTGGCTGAAGTGTCCATATGAGGCTGGGTAGACAGGGGAGACTTAGGGGCATAGCCAAAAAAACAGGGCAGAGGCAAGAAGTATACACTGACCTCAAAAAGCCATGCCAAGAAGTCTAGCCTGATCCTGTGGGTGATGGGAAACACCAGAAGGATCTTCAGCAGAGGAGTGAGAAGATGGGATTCCCACAGGGATGTTAGGTGGAAAATGAATGGTAGGGGTGGGGAAGGAAAGGAAGGAGGAGACAGACCTTGATGGTAAGCTGTTACAGCTGTCCAACTATGAGATGATCTGGACTAAGGGGAAGGTGGGGATGCACAGGCACCATCTGTAAACCATGATATAGACAGCATTTGCTGGGTGACCAGGCATGGAGGAGGAGAGGGGAAAGTTCCTTTTGGGATGACTGGCTGGCTGAGGGTGGGGTGAGGCCCTGCACTGAGGAGGCTGAGAGGGGCAGGTTTAGTAGGAAGGTAGGGTGGTATGTCAGTTTCCACTAGGACACAAGAAGTCTATGTGGGATGTCCATGGACAGTCCAACAAGCAGTGGGATACTCTGCCTGGAGCAGAAGAGGGAGGTCTTGAGGGAGGCAGGTTGGGGCCCACAGGCACAGAGTTGAAACCTGAGGCCACAGGAGTAGATGGAGTCACCAGCAATAGGGAGGAAGGAGAGGAAGCCTGCGCTTACAAGAGCAGGATGGTAAGTGTCCCAGGGAGAGAAAAATGGCAGCGAGGGCCTCCAAAGCCATTCCCCAACTGATGAGCAATCCATGCCATTGGCTCAACATGCACACAGAGAAACAGAGCTCTGGCAGAGAAGGTAGTCGTGTGAGAGTGTCCCAGAGGTACACCCATAAGGACATGGGAGGAAGCTGTAAAAGTGGAACAAAAAGAGAGCTGGGTGTGTAGCTTATTGGTAAGAGCACTTGCCTAGCACACACAAGGCCCTGGATTCAATCCCCAGCAGTGCAAAAGAAAAAACACACACACAAAAAAAAAAAAATCAGAAAAGATTACAAATTTGAAAGCAACTATTATGTGTTCTAATGGTGACCACTCTCAGGCCGAGCAATCCTACTTGTGGCAATATCTTCAAAGAAAATCTAACAAGAGATCTGAGATGAGCACACAGAGATGGAGACTGAAGTATTACTTACAGATCCTCCAATGCTCATAAGGCCTTTATATCAATTTTTCAGACTAGGAAACTGAGTATCAGAGAGGTTAAAAAGAGATGCCTAGATTACACAGTGGACAGAATGAACTTATTCATATAGAGCAAAGCTATACATATGTACCTTGTAAAAGAGTTTTAAAAGACTACCAAAGAGAAGCTATACTTCCCAGGAGAGCAGAGCCATATACTTTCTGTAACACATTTTGATTCTGTAATCAAAATGTATAGGCATGGTGGTACATGCCTGTAATCTCAGCTAAGTGGGAGGCTGAGGCAGGAGAATTTCAAGTTCAAGAACAATTGGGCAACTTAGAGACCGTCTCTCAAAATTAAAAGAGCAGGGGGTATAGCTCAGTGGTAGAGTGCTTGCCTCATATATGTGAGATCCTGGGTTTGATTCCCAGTTGCAAAAAAATAAAACAAAACAAAACTCCCACTGCCTTTCTCTTTCTCATACACACCCACCCACCCACCCACCCACCCATACACACAGACACAAACACCATTTTTCTTTTTTTTTTTTTTTACACAAAGGAACCTGTATTACTTTAGCAGGGAAAAAAGATACATCCATTTTTAAAAACCACAGCCTCGCTGGCAGAGCAGGGGAAAGTGGCTAGTCTGAGTTTATGTCCCACCTCACTGTGTTTGTGAGGAAAGCAGGCTGCCCTCTCTGAACCTCTATGTCCTAGATGAGGAGCAGGCAGTAGACGCCTGGTATAGAGCTGGAAAGTGTGGACTGCACAGCTAAAGGTGCAGTAGAGAAAGGGTGGGCCTCCCTTCAGGAGAGACTTATAAGGATCTGGAAGCTTCCTCACTCAATCCCTCTGGAGTGGGGTGCTGGAGCAGAGATGGGGAGAAGTGCCCAGCAGGTCATTTGCTGGCTCATAAGACCACCTCCAAATTGTCAGTTCTGAAATCTTGCTCCTACTCCAATGCCCTTTTGGGTATAGGTATGTATGCCAATTGATACTAGGTTACTGAGAAAGGGCAATGTTCTTTGATGATTCAGAAGGCACTTTTTAATCTTACTGGGTCACCCATCTACTGTTTCAAAGGGCAGCCACACACACACCCATGAAATTAACAGACCTTCCCAGTGTTATGGTGTCTACTGGCACTATAGGTGGGGAAACTGAGGCTCAGTAGCTTGTGGAAGGGCTTAACAGCAAAGCCAGAATTAGGAGCAAGCCCATAGCTTTTTTGGCTCATCTTGTTTAAGCAAAATCATCCTCCTTCCTGATGGCAGATCTGAGTCGACCCAAAGCAGCAAATCATAGATTCAACAAGAAGTCAGTCACTTCTTTGTTAGCTCCAAAAATACCGAGAACCTCAGGGGTGAGTATGTAGGAGTTGGTAATCTCATTCTCTGTACTTTGTAACAGGCCTGAAATTATCTTTTAAAGGTGATGCACTTGTTTGTATAAATATATGTAACAGTAGGAAGGCTTTAAAAAGGTCCTGAAAGGTAGATATCCTCACCCACCTCTCCACTCCTGGATTCTCTGAGATACCCTGATTATGAATCCTACCTCCACCATTTCCCATCTGGGTGACCTCAGGCAAGTGAATTCTTTTTTAATTTAAGTTTCTAAAGAGTGGAAGTATATCCATGTTCTCACAGGCTTGCTCGGAGGATCCACAGACGTGAGGCATGCAGAGCCCTTTGCATGATACCTGGCACACAATGTTAGCATGTTTGGTGACTATCATGCTCCTCCTTCTAGATTCATCTAACAAGGAAAGCAGGACCTGTTGATACAGACACCTGAAAAGCCACCCTCTCTGTCCAAGAACCTATATTTCCCATGTTCTATATCCAAGTTGCCCCAACCCTCATATTTCACATCTGACAAACTGAGGCATAGATAGGGACAAACTCACCCAAAGTGCCACTGCAAGTCAGGGCACGACTGGGGACTCTAACTCTGCCCTTATCTCTGGCATATGGGAAAGCAGGTGCCCTCTGGGTATATTTATTCCCATTACTCCTCACCTGGTGATTCCGGTGGTCCCCCAGTCTGGTGACCCTCAGGGGCACCTCTGCTGCAACCAGCTCTGCCCTGTCTGGAGTGGTGTAGGGCTCCTAAAAGGAGTTGTCCATATCCTCACTCAGTCTAAGTGAAACAACGAGCCCTTCACAAGCCTGCAGTCAGGCCCAGAATTCCTCCATTTGTGCATCATTTTCCCAGGTTAATCATTGCCTCTTTCACTGGGCAGCACATTCAGTCCTGTGGAGCCCAGTGGGAGGGGCTGTAGAGGGCACACTCCTCCCTTTGGGGGTGATAAGAGGACATAAAACCCATTAAGGGAAAGGGATGTAAAGGAAGCAGATATTTTGTCCACATGGAGTTTCCTTCAAGCAGAGCCATAGCTAAGAAGAGGGAATGAAGCAGCCTGAGGTGGCAGCTGGGAACAGGGCTCTGTTGTCTCTGCTCCCAGGGTAACAGCCTGCCCACCCCGAGTGTCAGGCAGAGCTGGGAGCCAGGGAGGCAAGGGGGGGGGGTCTTAAACTGGGGTTTAGGGCAGCCCACACAGATCAGAGAGACTAGGACCCCAGTGGGGCAGAGAGATCCCAGATAGGGCTGAGGTCCTGAGGTGGGGGCACAGCAAGACTCCTGTGATTTGGAGTCAACTTGACTACCTGTGAATTATGAGACCTTGGACAAGTCACTGAATTTTCCTGAGCCTCAATTCACCCTGTGCATAATGGGAATAAGTACCAATGCTTAGGGGCTGATCTGGCCCAGGCCTGCCCACTTGTGCTTCCTGTGTGGCCCTAGACAAGCCTCATCCTCTCTGGGCTTCAGGTCATCCTCTCAGTAGAGGAAGAGGTTAGATTCTCCTGATTGGACCTTCCTCCACACCTCTCAAGGATTTCCATGATACTTGTCACCATGGCAGCCCTGGGATCAGGTGTCAGGCCTATGCCCTCTCTCCCTTCCTCCCTCTGGTGTGAGTTACAGCAGCCAGATGTTTGCCCATCACCTCTCCTGATCTGAACACCTGGGGAAGAGAATTCCCTTTGGGAAGAGATCAATCATGCTCTGTGCTGTTACCGAAGTGCTGGCCTGGCAGGAATGAGCAGACTAAGTCAGATCCATTTTGGGGCACTGACCCAGGAAATGGGCACCCTGGGATTTTGTATGGGGCCTCTCCTGGACACCAAGATTGGTCCACCTGACAAGCCTCTACTTGGTGGCCTTGCCCACTCTGGGGCACATTTCAGGGCAGAGATTTTCCCCTTACCATTACCCAAGTCCTTACTCCAAAAGCCCTTCTGGGAAGAGCTGGTGGGGGAGAGTAGAGATCCCTGTCCCTCCTCTACTAAGGCTCAGGCCACTGTACCCAAGAAAATTAATCATTAACAGACTTAGCTCCTGTCCAGTGCCAGCAGCCTGCCTTCTCCAGCCCCACCCACCCCACCTTCAGGGACTGGGGGCCACGGGGAAAAAAACAACGGGCAGGACTAGCACAAACCTGCACCCTCCCTGTCCCCAGCCAGTGCACCCAGCTGCTGGAGCAGTGATGCGGCAATCTCATACCCCTGGGCGCGCACGCAATACCATTTCAGCAACTGGAGTAGTGTGGGCGGGGTCCTCAGGAAGTAGACCGAGGCAGGGCATTAGCTGTCGATGGGCGCTGGACCCCGGGGACCTACCTTGTTCCAGTCCTCCTCAGACTCGGAGTGGCTGGCTCGGCCCCGGCGGTGCAGCCGGGCGCTCACTGGGCGGCGGGGCGCACCTGCCAGGGCCCTGCGCTCCGCCAGGCCTGGTCCATTCTCCCGCCCCGCCGCCGCCGCTGCCGGCGCCGCGGCCGCCGCGCCTGCTCCCGCTCCTGCTCCGGGCCAGGTGCTGCCCCTGGCCTGGCCCGGCCCCTGGCGCGTCGGCCAATGGGCGCCCCAGGCCCGGCCCCCCCCTTTGGGTCCCGGCCCCTGCGCGCCAGCCCCGGACGCACAGAAGCCGCATTCAGCGTGCTGAGGCGCAGCCGCGCGCCCCCGCTGCTAGACCAACAAGGCCCGTTTGTCTCCGACGCGCCAACGGGACCATTGTCCTGCAGCCAGTCCTTTGGCTCAGCCGAACCCCCAACCCTAAAGGGGACTCTAGGATGCTTGGGGCTTTATAGTAGTGCTGGGGAGGGGGTGCCGAGCTTGGGGGAAAAGGAGTTAAAAGGAAGCGGCTGGAATAGTTGCTTTCTTAACTTTCACTGGGGACACTGGCGCTCTCAGGGTCCTATTGAAGGTATGACCTCCCCTCCAGACTTTTCAACTTGGGGCACTGTCTTTGGAACCCATAGGAGCAGGGGCGGGGAAGAGGAGCCAGGATCTCTGAGAACTTAAGGAACTTCGCTCCAACAGGGTCCTACGCTTGAAGGTCTCAGCAGAACTCCTCCTCTCCAGGGTTGAGAGGTGGGCCAGCAGCATATGGGTGCCCTATCCAGGAACCATCTCCCCTTCCAGGATCAGGCTTTTGTCCTTCATCCCAGCAGAGAAGGACCAAAGATGGGGACTACTGCCTGGCCAGAACTAGGAATTCTTGGCTCCACTGTGGGCAGTACAAAACCAGCTGGCCACCCAGTAGAGCATGGACCACGTCAAAGTCCCACTGCCCCCGACATTTCTGGGCAATTCTGGAATGGGGAAAATTCCACATCAGCATGACTGCCAGGCATTTTTCCATTGGGCCTGCCCTCGACCTTGTAGCACTAGGACGCACATGCACCCAGCCAGGCCTTACTCAGTCCCTGGAGCTATAGGCTCTAGCTCCAGAAGTCTTGACCCTGGAAACAACCCCCACCACACCCCTGCTGCCATGGGCATGCCAGAGTGGGCATGCGACATAGCCCTCTCCTTCTACACCCAGCGAAGTCCAGCCAATGTGGGCCCTGGGTTCTCTACCTCCTAAGCCAGGGCCTGCCAAGTTTTCTTCCCCTGGCAAATGTTGGGTCTGCAGCCACTACCCCCAGAAACATTCTCCCCCTATAGAGCCAACACATGATAGGCAGAAGATCAAGGCCTTCAGCCTAAATCCTGGGAGCATGGAGCCAGTTCCAAACCCACTCTTCCCCAACCCAGCTCCTGCTCCTGATAATAATCAGTCCACCAGAAGCAGCAGTGGGAGGCTGTGCTGGAGAGTGTAAGCATCCAGAGCTCAGGGTTCTGGCTCTGGCTGTCATGACACATGAATAATCCCAGGCAAGGGATGTCCCCCTGGGCATTGGCAGGTCAGATGGAAAAAGGGTTACAGGTTGGGTTACCAGAAGTGGCCTCAGTGGGCCGTTCTACCCACCAACCCACAATGGAAAGCTAGAAGTATACCTGTCATCAGTCCCTCCTCCCCCAATCATCCTCAGGCACTGGCTTTCACCTTCCCTACCAGCTCCAGTAGAAAGTTATGAAAATCACAGTTCATGTTCATCAAGCACTTACTAAACAAATGACACCACTCACCCTAAAACACAGGAATGCTCCAGAACTTCCACTCCTTAACTTACAAGGAAGCAGGTTCACAGAGGCAAAGTGCCTGGGCTGGAATGTGAACCAAGCCCAGAAACTCTGTGGCTCCCTTCTGGAATCCCTGGAACTGGAGGGGTCCTAGGACATCCAGAGTTCTGAGTATGCCTGGGTCCAACTTGGTCAACAACCAGGGTTGGCCCAGCTTATAGTACAGAGTGCCAGGTGGCCCTTCTCCAATCCCAGAAGGCTCCTGAATATAGAACCAATTGATTGCCGAAGTTCAGTGTTTAATAACAAAATAACAAAAGTTCCCCCATCTTCACCCTATCACAGCACTCTGAGAATCACAGGTCGACATATGGTGGGGGTTGCCAAGGAAAACAGAGGCAGCAAGTGAAGGGCCGATCAGGCTCTAGAACCTCTCTCTGCCCAGCCACCAGCAGAAAGGAGGCCAGGGCTGCCCATAAACCCTGTCAGAGTGAAAGGACACCAGAGCTGTCAGGGAGAAGGAAGGGAATAAAAAGCGGTCCCTTGGCCTGTCACTGTCTTCTCCAGCTGCCAGAACATGGCCTCCATTGGCACTCAAACAGGCCTCGCCTTCTTGGCCTTCTTCTCAGACCTTACAGCCTCGTCGTGGGCTTTCCGCTTCTCTGCCAGTTTGTTAGCCTGTGAGAAGGAAGGGAGAGGTAAGGCTAGGGATGGGAACTTGGGAGTAAGGGAAGACAGGGGAAGGGGATCGCCCTCCTCCTACATAGGGTTACCTCTTCATTTTATTTATTTACTTTTATGTGGTGTTGAGGATAGAACCCAGGACCGCACACATGTGAGGCGAGCACTCTACCACTGAACCACAACCCTAGCTCCGGGTTACCTCTTAAAAAGCAAAGCTGACAAGCAAATTACCACGGGAAAATATCTGATTTACCTAAGGGTAAGAAAACAGACCTTCCCCCTTGCCTTTACAACTCTTTATTATTTTATGGGTCCATAAATCTTTAGTTATAAACTCCTAGATTCTCAGAACCCTCTAGAAAGCCAAGTCTGACACCTTTCAAACTTCAACTAGACGGCAAGGAGGGTGCAAAGGGAAGTCTTCCCACAGACCACTAGGCAATAGATATTTGACAACTATGCAATTATGCTATTAAGAATTTAGACTGCAGGGGTGGGGGTATGGCTTAGTGGTAGAGCACCAGTCTCACGTGTCTGAGGCACTGGGTTTGATTCTCAGCACTACAAATAAATAAATAAACAAACAAACAAATAAATGAAATAAAGGTCTATCAACCAAAAAAAAAAAAAAAATATTAAACTGCAGAAATATTCTGAGAAGGTCAGGGACCTGCTCAGGGATGTTTACTGAGAATGACTGAAAAATAGGAAAAAATAATCCCATCAGTAGGAGACAGGTTTTTGTGGTGCACAATGTCATGAAGTCCACATTATGATTAAATGAAAAAAATCAAACTAAAACAATCTATACATAGAATACTGCTTCCCTAAGGTTATGTGCACAAGAGAAACCTGCAGGGCGCAGGAATGATCTATTACTGTGTCATCTTTTACTCAGTTATGGCTGCACAATTTTTTTTCTTTTTTTAAATGAGCATATGTGGCTTTGTGAACAAGAAAATAAAGCTTAACAAAAACCTCCCAAGTCTGCTGGGATAGCTCTGTTCCCATATCTGAGATTCAGAAACAGCTGGGAACAGGAAGGGGATGAAAGCCCTGAGTGTGGCTTTCAGGAAAAGGCTAGGAGTGACCCAGAGTGCTGTTTCCGAGGACAGCCCACCAGCCTCTGAGTTCACCTCACAGCCACCTATGGTGGACACACCCAAGTCTCAAGTGACAAGAGCAACTTACCTCTCGGATTTTGCGCCTCTTGCCAAACATGATCTTTTGGTAAAGGTACTTCTCCCGCTTCTTCATCATCATAATAGCCAGACGCTTGGCTTCACTTTCCTCCTCTTGGGCCAGTCGTTGCTTATCTTCCAGTTTCACAGTGCCTGCCATCACCTTGGGCTTCTGAGGACAGAGAGTGGGTGCTCATGGGTATGGGTCCTTTGGCTCCTGCCCTTCCAGGCAAGTGGGGCTGCTTCCCAGACAGTGCCCCAGTCTAGCATTGCCATACCTTTGCCTCCATCCTCTTGTCCTCCAGGGCTGCCAGATGGGCCTCTTCCTCCTTTTCTGAAGCAGCCTCCGCATCTTCCTCCTCCTCTTCATTTTCTCCCCCTTCATTGCCATCACCTTCAATGTCTTCTTCCTCTTCTTTCTCCTCCTCTTCTTCCTCTTCAGACTCTTCCAAGTTTCCTACAAACAGCAGGTAGGAATCTGCTTTCTCTTGCCAGGTGAGGACAGGCCCCAAGCACCACCCTCTGAACCCTGCCATCTGCAGATATTCCAAAGACAGTTCAAGGCTTTCCTCACTGTAGTCCCCTCTGACTCCTCTCCAAAGCCCCAGCTGCCCTCAAAGGACACTCCCCCAACTCCTGAACTCAGTCACCTTCTACATGAAGACTGATGACAACCCCAGATCTTTCTGCTCAGTTCATCTGAATGAATCAAGTAACACTTGACTGTAAGATACAAATGTCCCCTTTTCCTATGCCTTACTCCAAAGATAGGTTCAAAGGGCTTTCCACTCTGTTCTGCCCTGTTCCCTGCTTGCCAACTCTACAGTAAAGGGAAATGGACAGCTCATGCCCAGGGGCCCAGACCATCCAAAGGAGCCCATCCACCCTGCCACCCAGTACTCTTTCACTCACCTGGGTCCTCTCCCCGCTGCAAAGCCAGCAGCTTAAGCTTCTCAGGTGGGATGTAATCTCCTTCCTTCTCAGACACGAAAGGTGAAAGGTGTGGGGGCAGCTGCACCCCAGGGAAGTATTCTGCCACAGGGAGGAGGAGTCGGGCATTCACACAGTCAAACACCCACTGTGGCTGTATGTAGTACCTAGTAGAGTGGCCAGCAAAGACAGGTCACAAGGCAGCAACCTGAGGCCCCACTGCATTCCAAGGGCCTTTAAGATAGAACTCTCCTAAAATGTAAAGCAGAGTCTCGGGGGCTTACCTGCCAATGACAGGGGTTTGCTGTCCAGGTCGATCAACAATCTGATGGGTAATGCAGGAGTCTGTGACATCATAGGTGGCTCCAATGCACAGAGACTTGTCCCAGGACACGTCCCCCCCAAAACTCCTAGAGGCACAAGGAGAGCCCAAAAGTATCCCCAGGTATGAGTTGCTTGCCCTAGACTCACTGGCCACCTGATCTATAAATTTACCCCTCTACAATATACCTGCCCTGTCCCACTCCAGATCTATACAGATACTTCCAGTCTTGGCCCATGAGGGACCTTGACTGGTAATAACCTGATGGCAGCTTTGCCCTTGGTTGAATGCTTCCTATGTGCTTCAGTGCCATGCTGAGTAATCTCTAAGCACTAATTTGTAAAAAGTGAAAATACACCATTTGATGTTACTGATGGGCAGAACCAAGACCAGACTGTGGCAGGGCCAGTGCTGTGGGCCAACCTGAGAGCCCTCCTACCTGATGATGAAGGCCAGAGCCTCACGGGGTACCTCACGATTCAGGAAGAATTTTAGGCCCTCGAAGAGCTTCTTGTGCTTTTCCTGTGCCTCCAGCTCCTTCCTGCGATCCTCTTCCTGCACTGCCATCTCCTGCCAAGGAGGAACCAGACCTTGCCATCACCAGAGGCACCAACACAACTAGAGGGCAGGGACTAGAGAAAACCCCCTCCTTAGCTTCTTTGTAGATCCTACAGCTTCCAGATGTTGGCCCCCATTCCTTGTCCCACTGCCATTCTAGAAGGAAGTGCCATGCTCACCCCATCAGCAGGAAATTCATCCACTTCAGCCTCCTCCTCTGTGGCAGGTACCACCACACGGGCTAGGCTGGCACTGAGGGCTGCTAGTTTCTAAAGGATAGAAGCAGGGCTGCTTACTTGCAGGTAGGGGACCTTGTCTAAATGAGTGGCCAGGGTGGGAAGGGGGAACTGCAACACCTCTGGACCACCTATGGGTCCAGGATCTGAGGGCAAGCCAAGACCACCCACCCTACCCACTACAACCCCAGACATGTTGGGGACAGGGACCACCCTTCTGGGGAGATGTAGGGATAACGTCCCTGAAACCTCTCTCACCTCCATAGAGCTCTCAGAGTCCAATGCATAGACGCCCTCACTGTCCTTCATCTCTGCTTGGGCCTGACCCTCGAGCTGAGTGCAAGTGGAAGGTTAGAGAGAAAAGGACACCCATGACCCCTCACTCATATGGGGAGAGAAGGACTGGGGCCCTACCTTTGGGGGATAGTGGAGGTTGAGGGACTGATAGAGGCGGAAGTTGACAAAGCCCAACAAGGTGGTGTAGAACTCAGTGAAGGTGGCCATGACTCTGTAGTCCACATCTGTTGGGTGCTAGGGGGGCACAGGAGAGGCATCAGCAGTGCAGCCACACCCCTACGAAGAGCATTCTGGGAATAAATGCAGCTCTGGATAGGGGTCCCAAGGGTTTCCCAAACCACCATGTGATAAAGGAGGATCCAGGAATAAGAAAAGAAAAACTGGACCATGCTATTCCCATGACTGGCTGGCCCTTCCTTGCCCCTGCCCCCAGGTCTCCCTTTCATCCTTCAAGTCTCAGTGCAGACTTGTGTCCTTGAAAAGACCACCTTTCCCAACCTGGACAGAGGTCAAGCCTTCTCTATCACCCACCCCACAATCTGTCATATGTCTGCTCCAGGGCCAGCTATGAGCACCAGGAAGGTATACTCTGAGGCCAGAATAGTCTACAGCCCAGACAAAGGTGCCCTGGAAAGTCCAAAGCCAGGTGGGGACAGATAGTGGGTAGGTAGAACTAAGCCCAAGTACACCCTGGCAACAGCATACAAAAGCATAGCCTGAGGACCTAAGAATAGGCTGGGGCCGCTGGGGCTGCTAGCCCAGCTTGGCACCCTAAGAGCTCTTGGAAAATAACAGGCAGAGTAACTACTTGCTTAGAGACCGAGGCACAGCCACCCTCACAAACTACCAACTCAATAAGCAGGAGACATGGAAGGGACTTATCTCTGCCCTTGAGAAGTTGATCTAAAACAAGGACCAAAATACCTAAAGTCTCAAATGGTCCTACCCTCTAAATCCAGGGAGGCCAACCCAACCTCCTGCAACATAGAAGAATTTTCAAGAAATGTCAAAACTGGTAATGATCACAATATCCCCTCTATCATGGGTGTGCCCATAACTCTTTGAGTTGTTCCTCCATCTAGCTGCCAGGCAGTGACCTGTAGCGTGGAGGGTCTGCCTGGTGGAAATGTGGTCACCAACTCTATTTTCCACATCATGGCATGCCCTGCCCCCACTACTGTTACCAACCTGAGTCCCACAGTTATGCACCCAGCACTGGCTACTCTGGGGAAAGGCATACCAGGGCACCTACTACAACCGGTCACCCATCCTCTGCTTAGAGGAAGCAGAGGAAGCAAGCTGGCCAAGGAAGGAGGAGGAATGGGTGGCCCATGCCCTTCCCCCAGGGCCAGCTGTGTGGAGGCTGGTCTTCCACAGGGCCCTATTCACCACTCAGGAGGGCACACAAAGACCAGTCTGAGCAGCATGGGGGTGGGACATCGGAGAGAAGGAAGGACAGAGAGGGCCAAAGAGGAAGGCAGGAAGGAAGGAAGAAGACAGGACAGATAAAGAGGGAAAGAGGGAAGGGTCAATAACTGGTTGCCCAAGCTAGAACCCCAGGGAGTGGGAATAGGGACTGTTAAAGGCCAAGCCTGTCTCACCCACAGCCTGCAACCATACCACCAAGCACCAACACACTGTACTGCAGTCAGAATAGGTTCCAGCCCTTGCAAGGGGCGGGGGGGGGGGGGGAGTGGCGGCGGCCCCTGGCTCATGCTACAGCACATGATAACCCAGCGGGAAGCTCAGCACAGCCAGGCTGCTACTTCTGCTCTTTGTGGAGGAACCAGTTCCTGCTCACTGAACAAGCAGGAAGATGGCCAAGTGCAGGACACAGAACCAAGAAGTCATCTGCAACACCAACTAAGACCAACCAACATGGAAGGCTAGAAGCTAACAATGCCTCCACAAGAGGCAAAACCAGGATTTCTCTCAGTGGGGCCCTTTCAATAATTCCCAAGACTTAAAGAAAGATCAGCAAGAGGTAGTGTCATGCACTAAGTGCTTCTCTGGCATTTCCCCTCCCCAACATCACTCTGTCCTCCAGGCTGTGGGAGGGATGAGGCAGAGGAGGAAGGGCAGAAGTAAAGCAGCTTGGGGGTGGGACATCAGAGAGAAGGAAGGACAGAGAGAGCCAAAGAGGAAGGCAGGAAGGAAGAAAGGAAGAAGATAGGACAGATGAAGAGGGAAAGGCCAATAACTCTGGTTGCCCATAGCAGTTGCCTATAGCAGAGAGGGGAAAAGGCTTTGCTACTTTTCAGGCAACAGACACGACCCCCGGAGCTGCTCACTGTTCATTTGACCCCAAAGAGCCAAATACCAGGCCCTTTCAAGTTTTTTTTCTCCCTTAAATCTTATTTGCAAGGCTGACAGTGGAAGCACAAAGAAGTGAACATATCCATTGTCATCTGGGTGGTATGGCTAGAGCTGGGCAGGCTTGGGGGCTCCTCTTCTTAATTATGATTAATGTTCAGGTCTTGAGTATATATATCACACTGAAAATTCTAAGATGGACCATGTGATGAAGAGTGCTACTGCTCTGTGTGACACACTTCTCACCCATCCCACTCCACTCCCCACCAGCAGGCATTAATTAGGAGCCCAGCAAGTGCTAGACTCTGCCCCACTCCTTACCAATCTTACATGGACATTAGTGTAGGAGCTAGCACAAACCCCTCCCCACAGGCATACTCACATCATGGGAGAAGGAATAGGGTGTGATCCACACGATGGGCTGCCCCAGCACTTCAGCCTGGTAGTAAATGCCTTTGATGGACAGGAAGACCTAGAGGAGAGGGAGCAGACAGCATGGTGAAAACCTTCAGATGACAGGGGATGGGCCAAGGGAAGGATCCTAAGGGCTCACCTTGCGCAGAGCACGGGCAGTGATGATATAGTGCAGGAATTCTACAGTAAGCCGGCGGCATAGTTGAATGGTCTGCACATGGCACTTGCCTGTTCGTGGGAAGGTAGAAAAGAGGAAGCACATGCATAGGGCATCATCCAGGTCCCGCAGAGCATCGATGAATGTGGGGTACCTGCAGGGCCATGAGAGCAGAGTTCATGAGCTCATTCAGCTAGAGTCTAAAGGGGTCCTGGCCTCTTTGTTCTACCCTGTCAGCTACCCCAGGGCCATGTTCCCCAAACAGGTCTAACCACTGCCACCTCTTAATATGGCTACACCAGCTTCCTGATAGCCAGATACAGCCCTAGGAACAGCCCTAAGAAGCACTGAACCAGAATATGCCCATAGAGCTCTGAGGACCAGGGAAATCCCAGTTG
Source organism: Marmota monax (assembly GCF_021218885.2). Taxonomy (NCBI): domain Eukaryota; kingdom Metazoa; phylum Chordata; class Mammalia; order Rodentia; family Sciuridae; genus Marmota; species Marmota monax. Next base: position 2,024,013 of record NW_026695237.1, on the reverse strand, counting down.
GAGACACCAAATACCCAGCCTTGACCCTTTCATATTTTGTTGTAAATGACGGCAGAATGAGTTAGTGGCTCTCTCTTTTTGAAGGTAGAACCTTTAGTTCAAAGAAAATTTATTGGGAGATCCACAGTAGAAAATGGAAAAATGGGAAGCTGCCCTAGTAGGCTAGGAAGCCAGATGGGGTTGCTTCCCTCAGCAGCATCTGTGTCTAGGCCTGGTCACAGGTCACCAGAATGGGCTGTCGTCCTTGCTCATATCGCCCAGACCTGTCTAGTTGAAAAAATCAGTTAGAACCAATTAGAACTATGGGTAAAATGCTGGAATTGAGATCTAGGCCAGGAAGAGGAAGAACATATTTCTAGGAATTCTGTGGCAAATGAGGAAACTGATGAGAAGAGGTCAACTTGGGAGAGATCTACCACTGTATGGCTGTCAAGCTGAGGGTCTGAGGTGCAGGGAATAGAGAAAACTGAACCACAAATAAGTCCCATTGCGTTGGGCAAATAAGTCCCACTGACCTTGGGCAGGTCAGTTGGGATCATCCAGCTTTATCTGAAAATGACATTGCTAGACCAGACTATTGCTTTAAAACTGGGCCCTTTCAAATTATATTGCTATATTGTGTGCATGTACACACAACTAACAAATCCCACCATTACATACAAGTACAATGCAACAATTTTAAAATGTGGGGAAAAAAGATAAATCTGATTCTAACACAAAATAAACAAAAAACCCTGGGTCCTTATAACTTCCTTAAAATGCCCTGGGCAGGGTTTCAAGCCTCCATCCCCAACCAAAGCAGTTCCCAGATTTTCTGGCACCCAAATCACCTTCCAGGAAGCTTCCTTTGGAAGAGCTTTGCTATTTCATATATGACTCTGAAGGGCAACAAGTCAAGAGAGGTCTACCAGGTCTACAAATCCAGGCCAAGACAGGGGAAAAGGCCTGAAGAGGGATGTGTCGTGAGGAAACAGTTGAAGAGCTATTTGGGTTCTTGGTGCAGAGGCAGGAACCTCAATCAAGATCCTCTGGCACCCCAGTTTCCTAACTCTCTACTTTGCAGACAAACCCAACACCAAGGCCCTTTGTAGAAAGGGCACTAGTCATCTCCAGGCACTTCTTTTTTTTATTTTTGATATCAGGGATTGAACCCAGGGGCACTCAACCACTAAGCCACATTCCCAGCCCTTTTTTATTGTGAGACAGGTCTCACTAAGTTGCTTAGGGCTTCATTTAGTTGCTAAGGCTGGACTCACACTTTCAATACTCCTGCCTCAGCCTCCCAAGTCACTGGGGTTACATGTGTGTGCCACTATGCCTAGTCTTGTGTGTTTTTAAAAAATCTATTCCACACTAACAGCTGTGTTATAGGCTGGACAGGAACTAACATCATCTCTCTGTTAGTGACAAGAACTTGCTCAGAGTCCCTGAGTAAGAATAGTTCTCTGATTGATCAGCTCATGGGTCCACAGGGATGGAGTGAGAACACAAGCTGTCTAGTTCCTAGTCCAGGGCCCCTCCAGTGATAGCCCATAACTGAACCTAATATGAAGACAAGCCTATCTATTCTGGAGCTAAGTGTGCCTGGGCCATCAAACCAGAAAAGACTGACATTCATTAGTCCAGGGTTTATCTACTTTACCACTACTGGCATTTTGGACCAGACTGTTCTGTGTTGTGGAGACTATTTTGGACATTATAGGGTATTAGCTGTAACCTTGATCTCTACTCTCTAGAAACCAAAAGCATCCCAGCCCAACTGTGGAAGTGAGACCTGTCTCAAAATAAAAGTTAAAAAGGGACGAATGAGGATATAGTCAAAAAGATCATTGATTTAGCCGCTGAATTTCTCAGAAATGAGAAGTCTGGGCGAGAAATGGATAAACCCAGAGGGTCTTGTGATGCCTCTGATTCTCACCACATACCCCATGTGCAGTCCAGAGCTCTCTTATCATGGGGCCTTTGTACTTACTGTTGTCTCTACTTGGAACAAGCTTCCTCTTATTGGCTGAAATACTCCCTTCAGGCAGACCTCCTGGCAAAGGTATAACTAACATACCTTCCCTGTGGCACTCAGTAAAACTTAAATCATTATAATAGTGAATTGTCAGTCTGCTTTTTGGTCTGCCTACTCCCAAAGGAGGCAAGCTCTGTGAGCAGGATCTTGAGTTTGTCTGCCACTGTATCCTCAGTGCTATGACTGAGCCTAGCAGTGACAAACAGACAGCAGGGTTCTGAGGGGCACCAACTCACCGCTCCTTGATGATATGGTCAAGTTTATAACTGGGCTTATTGTCCTTTAAGCGCTCTACAGTGTTCCACTCGCTCTTCCCATAGGCTTTCCGAAGCCTCCGAACAAATACCTGGAAGAGAGAAAGGGACAACTGATGGTAAGGCCATGGAAGATGGATATGCTGGGTTGAAGAACTCACTACCTCCTAGCTAGCCATGCTGTGTGCCTGTGCAATCAGTCCCCTCAGCCCAGGATTTGCACTACAGCCAACTCCATGGAACAGTAGACTAAATGATAATGGATAATGACCATGATAATGACCAGAGCTCAACCACGCACCCCTCTTGACAAGGCATAGGGATAGCCACAAAAATGTGCTGACACAGCATGTTCACATGGGAAGAAGGCAAGGCATATCAGTCTCATTTTTCAATTAAAAAGAAAGAACAAGTGACCTGTCATTGAGGTAGGTCAGAAAGGCTGGCCTTTGTTCCCAACTTCTGTCTGCACTGGCATAAACCATTTGTGGGTTCATGTGTAGTACTGAGTCATCCAGAAAAGGGTAGCCAAGGCCAATCATGGGGCCAAGTCTTCCAAATCAACAGATGTCTTCACTCTAAGACTTCTGTTCAGGCCCCAGCATCCCTCAGAAGCTCAAACATTATCTGAGAGTATAAATAGCAACTCTGAAATAGCCATCTCCCACATGGGTCCACTTCTTACACAGTGAGTTTATGAAGCTACAAAACCTATCAACAACTGCTGCCCTGTTTCCTGTGGGCCACCAGATGGCACCCCACTCTTCAGTCAGGCTCTGCTGGCAGCACAAGGGAGTCTTTCAATTCTCTGGACTTTTGGTAGAATTAAGTTTCTGCTCCCCTGGTGGCATGTGAGCATTTAAAAATATCTATCTGTGGAATGGAAGCCTTTGTCTCATGGGAACAATCTCAAGGAACCAGAATCAAGGCTGTTTCCTTGGGCATAAAAAGCACCATCTTTGGCTCTGGAGCAAAAAAATTTGATTTTTTTCAGAATCAGAGAAAACTGTTAACAGGTAAAGCACTAATCATTTTAAGGTTCTGTGCAAATGTTCTAAACATGTAATCTCAGTGAATTCCTGTGATATCATTTTAAGATAGAATGACCTCTTTTATACAGGGTTGCTCAGAGAGAGTATGCAATTTGCCCAAATTCACAGTTGTGAGTCACAGAGCTACAATGAGGATCCATCCAGATACTAGAGCCCAGGCCTCACCTTGTATTCCCGGAACTTGTTGACAATGGGTTCATGGAGGAGAAACTTGATGTCTTTGATAAGGTAAAAAGTTCGGGCTGCTGTGGAGCCCTTGTTAACTTTCTTCTTATGTTTGGGCTCATGGGGATAAATGCCCTTCAGGATACATAATCGCCTGTAAAACAGAAACTATTCATTATGTCAATAAAGGTGAGAAGCAGGGGCTGGGGTTGTGGCTCAGCGGTAGAGCACTCGCCTAGCATGTGTGAGGCACTGGGTTCGATCCTTAGCAACATATAAAAATAAATAAATAAAATTAAGGTATTGTGTCCAACTACAACTAAAAAAAGAAAAAAATTAAATTAAAAAATTGTGAGAAGTAACAGCCACAGCTGGGTCTGGAAATCAACAGTGCTTAAGGACCCTTCCCTTAAGAACCTCACATCCTACTATAGGAGTCTGATGATCCCAAGTTCATGAATACATAATGCAGACTGCCACAAGTACCATAATGGAAACAAACAGGATTTTTCTTCCCTTCCCCTTCCCCTTTCTTTCTTTTTTGGTATTCAGGGCACTCCACCACTGAGCTACTTTTTTTCTAAGCTACTTTATTTTTATGTGCTTATTTTTTCTGAGACAAGGTTTCACTAAGTTGTCCAAGCTGGTCTTAAACTTGTGATCCTCCTGCCTCAGCATACAGAGTTGCTGGGATTATAGGCATGTACCACTGTGCCCAGCAGCAAACAGGATATTGACAGGAGAGGAGCTGTCAGACACCTAAGTTAGGAAAGGCCTGCCTAAGAAATAAATTTTTCAGCCATATAAAAGGTAGAAGGATGAACATTTAAGAGTTTACATGAAGACCATAAGGTCAGAAAGAACTGAGCACATGTAAAGAACTAAAAGTGGGCCAGAGGAGGCTGCAGAGATCAAGGTCAGCCCAATAACAGGGCCCACAGGCTGTCAGGATCAGGGGTCTCTCCTGCCAGAAGGGAGGGAGTAAGAGGCAAAGATCCAGCAGCCCATTCTGAAAACAAAGTTTTCCTCCAGCTTCCCCTCAGACCACACCTGGCAAAGCACAGTTCATTAAAGAAAAGAAGGAATACCAGAATTCCAGGCAGAGGCAGCTGAGTTTTCACTACGCAGTTCACTGTTGATGCTCCCCGAAGACCCCTACTCCATTCCTCTCCAACCCTACCTGAAGTCAGGCAAGCTTAGCTGCAGTTTCTTCCGGGCTTTGTTTCGACTGATGTAGTTGGTGGCAGAGCCTCGTTCATACTTGGGGAGGGAAAAAAACAATTCTCCATTAGCAACAATGGAAGTGACTGACACTGAACTCTGGACCCAATTCCAGAGGCAACTATCAGTCTGAATAAGTAGTCAAGATGCTTTTGGAATGGGTACTGCTGTAGGAAGGAAGCTGACCTGTTTGAATGAGCTTTCTTGCACTGTCCTTATAATTTGCAGTAGAGGACACATATCCAGCATGTCTCCAGCATGATGCCAGGGACTATGAGGTTGCTGAAAATTAGATGCTAGACCAAGTATTTAGTACTAGTTCTAAATATTAGCCAGTACAACTAGTGATTCCACATATTATTTCATTTCATCCCCACAATCTGTGAGGTGGGTGCCATTAGAACCCACATTTCACAGAGTAGGAAATAAGCTCAGTAAAATAAATTACCAAGTCACACAGCTTTTTCAGAACTGGGGCTGGTTTTCAAACTCAGGTCTGAGTCCAGAGCTTATACACCTAACCACCAACCCAGCACTCTCAATTCCTTCCCCCTTCCTCACTATTATAAACCCCTACCACCAATCACCCCTTCTTTCCCACATCCCCATGAAATGTTAGTACCACACATCTACTTATAAAATATGGTCCTTTGAGGGGGGACCACCAATCACTGTAATATCTAAGATACTACCCAAGCAAGTCTTGCTCTCTTGGGGATATCACCTGGGTTGAAAATGAATGTCCTAAGCCACACAGCCTCTCCCTTCCCTTATTCACTTAACACAATAACTGGTTCTCTACTATGTTCAAGTACTAAGCTAGATGTCATGAGGCAATAAAAACAAAAGGCCTGATCTCTACCTGCCCCCAAGAAGCATGCTGCCTTGTGCAACCACCTGGGTATCTGTAGTGCTAGGATGCTGCCTCACTCACGCTTCTGTAACTCTGATAGAGAGAAGTAGTACACTGTACCAAACACCCTATAATGCTAACCACAAGTGTCCTTTCCAAGCAAGATCTTACTCAATAGGTCCAAAAAGCAAAACCTATAGACAGGAGTCTATAACTCTATAACCATGAAACAGACCATTCATTCTTTCCTCCATACATTAATTGTCTATTGGGGTCAGGCCCATGCTAAGTCCTGGAAATAAGCATCAATTTTTTCAAGAAGTTCAATTTCATTAGTAGTGTTTTCTATTGTCCTATGCTACATGCATCTATATCACCATGCTTATTCCTTTAAATGTTAAGGGGATAATCGTTCTCTACAGGATGATTTTAATATAACGGGTGGAAACATTTTTGGTTGTTGAATGCTACTGATATTTAGTGGGTAGCGGTTCAGCAATGTTGCTAAACATTCCACAACACACAGCACTGCCCATTCTATCCCAAAATGTCTGACATAGCTTGAAAGGCGCATACTGATTTATTCACATATCTGCATCTCAAGGGTAGGTTTTCCATCTTCTATCTTTGTAGCTCCAACGGCTAGCACTTACTGGATACCCAGTAGGGTGTTAGGTTAAAAACAAATTAGCAACAGAAACTTTAAAACCAAAGGACACAACGGAGCCAAGTGCATTTTCCTCATCTCATTCCCTTCCCAATCTCTTCATGTCACTGAGGTGATTCTCCATTCAGCAACAAGAACAACTCATTGAAAAACTTGATCATGTTACTCTTGGTTTCTACTTGTCTTAGAATAAATTCCAAGCTCTTCATTGTTGCTTACAGGTCTTACATGATACAGCCCCTGCCCAACCCCACCAAAAGCCATTTTCCCTTATTTCCTATATCCCAAGCATGTCAATGTCTAGCTTTTGGCAGTTAGTTTTCACTGCCTGGCTTGCTTGCCAAACACTCCCAAGTCCGAGAACCCACCCAAGGTGTTCTGATCTTCCAGATTTCAACTGAAATGTGTGCCTTTAAGAGAACTTCTAAGACAACGCTAACTGAAATAAGCATCTTTACATTATCCACCCGTATCCCTCCTTGGCTTCCTTCGTGACACATTTAACAATCTATGGTCAGATATCCAGGAATTTGCAGAAAGCAGTTTTATTTAAGCTGCAGCGGTCAAGAGGGGGCTAATTTCTGGGTCCAAAAATTCTTTGAGATTTATGCTCAGTCGTACGTTTTTACCAAAGAAAACAGAAAAAAAAATTGTTTTTTGTTCTTTGTTTTGCACAGCAACAAGCTTGACTGCAAACCTACCTTTTATAAGAAAGAGGAGCTTCACACCACAGTGAACTCCCTGCAAAAATCCTGCTGGCATCCTTTGTAAAAATCTTGCTGAAAAGCAGAGAAGCTTTTATGCTACAATTATGGTAGGGGTCTTTTGGAGGCCTATATCACTTTAGGGGTGAAGTTATGAAGTTAGAAAAATCAACCCTCACAATTCTTCCAACAAAAAAGAACTTCACAGTTCTCCGAACTAATACGGCAATTCTCGCCCATACTGGAACCCTTTTCGCAGCTATCTCCCGTCACCTTGATCCTACCGTTTCTGTTCCCACAAGGGACAAGACCGGAGAAAGAGACGAGGGTAGGCTCTGCGACCCCCCAGTCTCTAATCCCCCGGGAACCCTGGTGTCTCTCTCGCTCACCCACTCACCTTCTTCTTCTCCAAGCCTCCCATGGCTCCACGTTGAGAGGCCGACAAGCGCGGAACCGACAGACAGCTCCACTTCCTCCCGCTAGGGCCCCGAGGACCCCACGCCGTCAGTCCTTTAGAGCTGCCCAATAAGATGCCTGTGAAAATCCAAGAAATTAGTGTACTTTTGTCCTCGACAATTATAACTAAAATCTCTAAATCATTTAGGCCATTATTTTGATATATTTCCCGTCCGTCAATCTGTTATGGCAGTTTAAGCGCTTAAAAATGATGAAATTAAGGCATTTTTATAATCACCCTGATGATGATCGCTTGCCCATGTGAGCCCCGTTGCATATTGGGATGGAAGGGGGCGGAAGGTCTGGAGACAGCGCGGTGCCTTCTGGGATGCAGAGGAGTGACTCACTCGGTAGTTCCTGACGTGAGTTGGGTTGTCATGGCAACGGTTGCTAGGCGCTGGTGGACCCCGGCTTGAGCTACTGAGAGGAGGCTGCGCTGGATTCGTCTCTTTGGGCTTCCCTTTGGTTCCTTCGTACTTGGGAGGACAAAATAGAGGAAAATTATACTTTTTTTCCTCTCAAAGATAGAGAGACCTGAGGAACCACTTCGATTTTCTGAGCCTTAGCAATGCACTGAAACTTGACGAAAGGCCAAGCAGGGTTACGGAATTCGTGGTATATTTCAAATGTATATTTGACACATTTGAGCTTTTAATTTGTACCTGGAAATTCCATATTCTGTCCTTCAATAGATAATTACATAAATATTTCTTTGACATTTGTACTCGGTGGTACAAGTTTTTATCAAGGAAAACAAATAATTTCCGCCTCCCCCAGCAACAAGTTTGATTGTGTTTTAAACCACCAGTTGTAGGTGGTGTGGTCTGAGTAGTAAATACAATTTTAATGGTTTTTGTGTTTTCTTTCTTGGAGCCTCCAAACTTCATTTGGAGAAGGCTTTGAAAGTTTACATTTGAGGCCATTATGAATGTGGCCTGGCCCAAGGTCATGATCATAGAAGTCACCCTTTAGAAATATATTAAGTACTGGTAAATGCTCGTTTTGAACAACTTTAAAATAAAAACCCAGCAGTTCCACAAACAATGAAACATGAAATGATATGGGTGTAGAGGGTGAGTTGGCAAAGAGGTAGAAGGAACCGCCAGAGAGATCTGAGGAAAGCCAGGGGCAGAAGACTGAGGAGAGTGTTTCATAAAGACTCTTGAGGATTGCTGGGTTGTGGCTCAGTGATAGATTGCTTTGCCTAGTTTGCCTAAGATATTGGGTTCAATCCCCAGAACTGCAATATTAACAACAAAATCTGAGGACAAAAGAAGATTAGCTGGCAAATAAGAAGGAGCAGAGCACTCAGGCCAGAGGCAGCAAGAACTTCAAAAGATTCAGAGAACTTTGAGAAGTCCATTACCTCTGGAACATGAATGGTTTGATTGGGAAAGAGGAGAGAGATGACCTGAGAAGGCAGCAGTGGCTGGATTATGAAGGGAACAAGAGGCAGGCACAGTGGTCCTGGGCATGTGACCAGGGCAGTCACCAAGACCCTTGTACTTGGTCCAGTGCTTTGTTACTTTCTTGAATTCTTAAAAATTGTAAAGAAGAACATAATCTGAAAAATGGGATGTCATTCAACTTAATCCAAAGACCCATTGGGGGGTTATTGTGCTTCTCAATCCCGCAACTCTGGGTTCTATAGGATTGGAGATCCTGGTCCCCAAAGGTGGCATGCTTTTTCCAGGGAATACAGAATGGATCCCTTTAACCTATTAATTATGATTACCACCTAGGTGCTTTTACTTCCTTGCAACCAGGTCCAGTAGACTTGAAAAGGAGTCACTGTTAGCCAGGTATGGTGTAATCTCAGCTACTCAGGAGGCTGAAGCAGTATGACAGCAAGTTTGAGTCAAGTCTCAGCAACTTAGTGAGACTCTGTCTCAAAATAAAAACTAAAAAGGTTTGAAGATGTATTTCAGTGGTAGAGACCCCTGAGTTTAAGCCCAGTACTAGAAAAGAAAGCAAGGAGACTAGAATGAAAAGGAATCACATGCCAGGAGGGTAATTGACCCTGACCAGCAGGAATAGCTAGGGCTACTTTTACATAATTGGAACAGGAGGCAATATGTGTGGAACCCAGGTGATGTAGCTCCTTCTTGCTACTCTCTTCACCCATTTCAATTCTGAATGGCTGCATGAAATACCATGACACGAAAAAGTCTGGAATACCAACGATTCAGGATCTTTAGATGTGAGATTTGGTTTACATCATTGGGTAAGTCATCAAGATCTGCTAAGTTGAGAGCTGAGTGTCATATCTGGAATAGATAGTGCAGGAGAGAGAAGATGAATACCAGTTGGGACCCCAGGATCAACTGCCATGGAGGGGGTGATAGTTCATTCCAATAATCTCCTTTTCTAAGGTTTCCCGCAGGAAGAGAAGCCCTTAGAGCTGACCTTGTACAGAGAAGTAAATGGGGTGCAAGGGGTAGACTGTGATGACCAGAAAGTGGATCTCTCAAGTCTTCTCCAACTGGGGGGATCACAGTAGCTGATAATACCAGTTGCTGTGCTCTAAAATCCATCACCATGTTAATGCTACACTTCTGTGGGCCGCTCTCAGCCAATAACTAAACACAGCAAGGGTAACTAAGGCAGGCTTGTTTCTTGGAGACTCAAGACTCCTCTATTGAATGACTTTGGCTGTACTGCTACACAGCAATCTTAAGACATTTCTTACTTTTTCTTTCCTTTCCACTCTTCTTTGCAGGGGTTAGACCTGCATCCTACTCATGGGTCTCTTGGCTTCTTGTCATTCCTTTCCCAGGTACATTCGCAAGGTTTCTCCCCAATCAGTCCTTCGTACATCTAATCCTGTTTTGGCATCTGCTTCTCAGATGACCTAGATTAAAACAACTAGTCATATGTGAACAGTTTGATGATTTTTTTTATGAAAGGAATTTACCAATGTAATCAGCACCCAGATCAGGAAATACAATATGAACAAGGTTGGGGATGTAATTCAGAGGTAGAGCATTTATGAATGGCACCCCAAGATACCCCCCCACACACACACAGTTACTGCCCTGACCTTCTAGTTATTACCCCTCAAATAAATCACTGATTTCCTATATCACACATTAGTTTTGCTTATTTCTGCTCAGAAGGCATTTTGACAAGAAATGTGAAGGGCATGGGGGTTTTACCCAACTTGTGTGGATATGTAATTGGTATATGCCAATACTGCAGAAACTTGAGACTTCTAGCTCAAGGAAAAGAGTTCTTGATACAACCAGATTAGCAGGTACAGTACCACTGCTGGGACAGATGTATATAGCTGTGGAACAAACAGAACCCCCAAACTTGTAATTAACATCAGAAGTGAGAACCCATGTTCTTCCTTCTATTGAATTACATTGGCACCTTTTTTGAAAATTGGCCAGGAATTTAACAACTCAGTGGTAGAGTGTCTGCCTGGAATGTCCAAAACCCTGGGTTCAATCCCAGCATTGGAAAAAAATACAAGAGAATTGACACAGGTATATGCGTTTACCTCTAGACTCTGATTCTGGAGCATTTTTTTGGTGCCAGAAAAGGAGATGACTCCCCACCTCCTCACACATTGATGAAACAACCCCTTGATGGCCAAAAGTAGAACAATTTGAGTAACAAAATAAACAAGTAGCATTAACATATAACCAAACAAAAAATAAATATATGTGAGTCCATTTATAAATGAATAATCAAATATAAAGAGAAATGACTGAAACAGAGGAGACATATCTCCCATGTAGAAGAATTCTAAATAATTTATGGAGATACTCTGTCCTCATCTTTTGTATTTCTTGACCCAGCTCTAGTGTTAGCCATTTTTTCAGATGGGCCTGATTTCTCCTAAAAGAGAATGATAATATAAACCAAGATATGAATGCTGGGTGTTCTTATTGCTACAGGATTAGTCATTCCTTCTAGATTGAGTTGTCAGAGCTAAGAAATGTGTATATTTTGTCCTGTTGTACCACACATATAGATAAATATTTCTATATGTAACCATCTGTATCTACAATTAAGCTAAACACAAGTTCATACTGATGTCTCCAACTTTGTTACCACATAAGTCATTCTAGCCTCCTCCCCTTGTTTATATAAACTCCCACTCCCAAAAGTGAGAAACCTGCCTTCCACTCTCTGTCATCATTTACTTAATTGCTTAATTCCAAGATCAGAATTATTACCCATATCTTCATGGAATACGACTTTATCAACTAGAGTATAGTGCCTAAATGCAGATCTAGATCCTTTTGCCTTTATTCTTACAGACCCCACTCATTTTCATAGTTTGGTCAGCCCCTTTCCCATGACACCCTTCAGTGAGTTGTTTCATGCTTTTGTAATATAGTTAGATTGTCACAGTCTGCATTCCATATTAGGATCTCCTGAACTTTTAAGTGACTTAAATTTTTTAAAAAATTCCATGCACTTTTATAAATAGCTAGGAGGTTGACCACTGGATGTTTACTCTATGTAAAGTTCTATAGGTGTTGAAAAATACATAGCATTATATATCCACCCTGATATTATCACACAGAATAGCTAAACAATAAAATAAACCTTGTGCTCAATTCACCTAGTCAACCTTCTTTCCTCTGCCAATCACTGATCTTACCTTCTCTGTAGCTTTGTCTTTTTCAGAATGTTATACGATTAGAATCATACAGTATGTAGACTTGCTTCTTCAGTCTTGCTTCTTTCACTTAGCACTATGCATTTAAGTTTCATCCATGTCTTTCTGTGACTTAATAACTAATTTCTTTCTATCACATTTTCATTTAAATAATACTTAATTGTGCCGGGTATGGTAATCCCAGCAGCTCAGGAGGCTGAAGCAGGAGAATTGCAAATTCAAAGCCAGCCTCAGCAACCTTAGCAAGACCCTAAACAATTTAGTGAGATCCTGTTTCAAAATAAAAAATTAAAAAGGGCTAGGGATGTGGCTCAGTGGTTCAGTGCTCCTGGGTCCAATCCCTGGTACCAAAATAAATAAATGAATAATACTTAATTGTACAGATATACTACAACTTGATTATCCATTCATCTACATTCCATTATTCTAGAGCACTTTGGTTGCTTTCATATTTTGGCAGTTATGAATAAAGTTATCATAAACTTTCACATGCTGACTTTTGTGAGGGTGTAAGTATTCAAATCAGTTGCGTAAATAGCTAGGAGGTTTACTACTGGATCAGATGGTTAGACTGTGTTTTGCCTTGTAAGAAACTGCTGAACTATCTGCCAAAGTTTTACATTCTCATCAGTAAAGAATAAGGGTTCTGGTTGCTCCCCATCCTCATCAGTGTTTGGTATTGTCAATATTTTACATTTAGCCATTTTAATTGGTATTTAGTGGTATCTCACTGTTTTAATTTGCAAGTCCTTAAGGACATAAGATGTCAAGTATATTTTCATATGCTATTTGCCATCTGCATCATCTTTGTTCAGGTTCTTCTCCCACTTTTAAAATTGGGTTGTTCATTTTCTTATAGGTGTGTTTGAAGAGCTCTTCATATACTTTAGTGAACAGTGCTTTATCAGATATCTGTTTTGCAAATATTTTCTCCAAGTCTATGGCTTGTCTTCTCATTCTTTTGATAAGGTCATTCACAGAAGTTCTTCCTCCCCCCCAGTACTGGGAATTGAATCTAGGGGTGCTCTATCACTGAACTCTGTCCTCTGCCTTTTAATTTAACTTAATTTATTTTATTTTTAACTAGGGATTGAGCCCAAGGGCTCTTAACCACTGAACCACATCCCTAGACCTTTAAAAAATTTTTTTTTAGACAGGGCCTCTTAAGTTGCTTAGGGTTTCACTAAATTGTTGAGGCTGGCTTTGAGCTTGTAATCCTTCTAACTCAAACTCCCAAGCTACCGGGATTACAGGTGTGTGCCATCACACCTGGTTCCTCAGCCTTTTTATTTTCTTTTTGGTACTGGGGAGTAAATCCAGGGGAGCTCAACCACTGAGCCATGTCTCCCGCCCTTTTTATTTATTTATATTTAGAGACATTTATTTATTTATATTCTGAGTTACTTAGAACCTTGGTAAATTGCTGAGGCTGGTTTTGAATTTGCAATCCTCCTGCCTCAGCCTCCTGAGCTGCTGGGATTACAGGCAGGGGCCACCACAGCTGGCTCCTCTGATTTTTTAAAAAAATCTTTTGAGACAGGGTCTCACTAAATTGCCCAAGCTGGCCTTGAATTCACAGTCTTCCTGCCTCAGCCTCCAGAGTTGCTGGGATTATATCCATATGCACTGTGCCCAACACGAAGTTTTTAATTTTAATGAAGTCCAGTTTATCAGTTATTTATTTCATGTACTGTGTCTTTAGTATTGAGGCCAAGAAGCCATTGTCTCTTTTTAAAGTTTTATAGTTTTGTGTTTTACAGTTAGGTCTACTTTAATAATTTTGATGAACGTTATAAAGTATATTTCTAGGTTGTTTTTTTTTTCACATGCATGTGAACCTCCAATTGTTCCAGGACCATATGACTCTCCTTTCTCCATTGTTCATTGCCTTTGCTCCTTCATCAAAATGTCAGTTAAGGGCTGGGGTTGTGGCTCAGTGGTAGAGCACTCACCTAGCACATGCGAGGTCCTGGGTTCGATCCTCAGCACCATATAAAAATAAATAAAATAAAGGTATTGTGTCCAACTACAACTAAAAAATAAATATTTAAAAAAAATGTCAGTTGAGCCAGGCATGTTGGTATATACACCTGTAATCTCAGCAACCCAGCAGGCTGAGGCAAGAGGATCTCAAGTTTAAGACCAGTCTCAGCAATTTAATGAGAACTTCAGCAACTTAACAAGAACTGTCTCAAAATAAAAAATAAAAAAGACTGGGATGTAGATCAGTGGTAAAGCCCCTCAGGGTTCAATCCTCATACTAAAAAAATGTCAGTTGACTGTTTGCATGAAACTATTTCTGGGTTCTCCATTCTGTTACATTGATCAATCTGTCTACTCTTTCACCAGTACAACACCATCTTGATTACTTGAACTCATAGACTTCCTGCCTCAGCCTCCAGAGTTGCTGGGAATATATCCATGTGCACTGTGCCCATGGATATAATCTTGATTACTGTAAAATCTTAAAATAGCTAGTGTAGGCCCCCCACCTTTTTCTTATTCAGTGTTTCATTGATTACTCCAGGTCTTTTGCCTTTCCACATAACTTTGAGAAAAAAATTTGTTAATATCCACAAAATAGAGGAATGGAAGACTCCTCAGAAAAGCAACATGAAGCAGGTGAAGGTGACTTGGCCACTGATTACTGTGACCATAGGATAGTTAATTGTCCTCTCTGGTGTGTCTTCATTACAAATGGCCTCTAAAATGAGATGTTTAATAAATGTACATTTTCCATTACTTAAGCAGTATATGACATACAATAATACAATTGTGTACCTGTCATATCCATTCTTCTCATGCCATCTTCATGCCTACAATTGTATTTTTCTCTTTAGAATTATTTCTTAGGCTATATCCTGACCCAATCAGGTCTTAACCCGCAGGAAAAAAAAAAAACAAGTCCTATGTACTGACCCATCACTGTGAGGGAGACCATCCAGCAGAGGAATTATGGACCCCCAAAAAGCAAAAGCTATTAAAGGACTTGAGGGGAAGTGAAGTTGGGTGAAATGTCAACCAGTCAGTTTTCCATAGGCTCAAAGCAACCAGGGCTGTGTGTGAAGGGTCAACTTTAGGCCTGGACAGCAAACTGACTCCAGAGTCCCATTTTCCTGGAAATTACAAAGTTAAGATAGGTGTGGAATGTGGAGTCCATAAATTCCTTCTCTGAGGCTTCTTCTCTGTGTTGAAGTGAATTAGCTCCCAACAGGCAAGAGTGGGAAGCTTCATTCTTACTAAAATACTTTCAAAGAGCAAATTTCTGATACTTTGTAGATTTAGAAGAAAAAAACATGGTTATTAGGACACTTTATAGCTGAAGCATGCATGATCTTGGTAAAAATAATGTTTCCTGTTAATATTGCAGCAGGCTTTATTCACGCCTGTAATACCAGCCTAATGCAGGCAGGCTGACTTTTTCTTTCTCATACCAATATAATTTTTTCCTCTCTATACCCCTCTACCTCTCTCTCTCTCTCTCTGTCTCTCTCCCACCCCCTTCTATCTTTTTTTTTTTTTTTTTTTTGAGACAGTGTCTTGCTTTTTGCCCAGGCTAGACCAAAACTCATGTTTCAGCCTCCCAAAGACCTGGGATTATAGGTGTGAGCCACCATGCATGGCTCCAAGCTAATTTTTATTTTCTGACTATAGTACCTCAAATAGAAATAATGAACCAAACAGTTTAATCATTTTTCTTTTTCATTTTCCTGAACATGTGACCTAAAACAGCCCAGTTCCACTCCCATTTCATGGCTCTATTTCTTTTTTTGTTTGTTTGTTTGTTTGAAGGTACTGGGGATTGAACCCAGGGCCTTGCACATGCTAGGCAAGCACTCTGTAGGTTCTCACTAAGTTGCCCATGCTGGCCTTAAACTTGTTATCCTCCTGCATTAGCCTCCTGAATAGCTGGAATTATAGGTGTGTACCACTGTGCTGGCTGGACAATCCATCTTTAAACTTTTTTTTTTTAGTTGTAGGTGGACACAATACAAAATAAATAAATTTTATGTCTTTTTATGTGGTGCTGAGGATCGAACCCCAGTGCCTCACACATGCTAGGCAAATGCTCTACCACTGAGCTACAATCCAGCCTCTGGGAAATCTATCTTTTTTGAAATTTACAAGGTGAGGTATACTGATAAGTGTCTGTAATTCTACCTAATATGGAGACTGGGGCAGGAGGATATCTTAAGTCAGGGGCTGTAGCGTGCTATTATGACTGGGTGTCTTTACCAAGTATCAGTGGGATTGCACTTATGAATAGCTAAATGCACTCTAGCCTGGGCAACGTAGTGAGACCCTGTCCCATTGTGCATGCATGCACACAAGCATGTGCACGCACCCCCCCACACACACACCAATTTACAATACTTTTTAAAATAGATCCACATCTCTATATTTATCAATATTGAAAGTTTGACTTGTGATAAAAAGGCACAAAGTAGATTATCTTGCAAGAACCTTGGCAATTTGCCATTAAATAATTGCAATAAAAATCTCATTTGGAGATGATTAGAGGTGTTTTATGATTATATGATCCTCACATGTTGAGCTAAAAGGGAGCTGTTAGAATGATCTTATCCAACCCTCTCCTCTCATGTATGGGGAATTATTTCAAACTCAGAGAAGTTACATATGCCTGGGTATGTCACACAGCCACTACTAGTTGACTTATATGCATTGAGTCTCCAGTGGGGCTGAGCACATAAGAAATCCTTTGTCCCTTCTCTCTGCAGATTTTTAAAAGTTATTTTCTAGTCCTGGCAGGCAGCCCTGCTTCCCTGGCAAGCAGCCCTGCTTCCCATTTTGTAACTCAAATGATTCCGTTTCATTATTTAACTTGTTTTGTTTTGTCTTCTCCAGGAAACCCCAGGTCTGTTGGGTTAGTTGAAAAAACTGGTCAGTCTGATCTGCTTCCAGGGACTGTGCCCGCCCTTTGGGCAGGCTGGCTGGCAGAGAGCAGCTGACTCCGGAGCTCTTGCTCATGTGACCACCACAGCTCCCTGTTGTGTTCCTTGTCCCCAGCCAGGGTGGGTACTCTGAGGGGTTCCTTCTGTGAGGAGCACCAGGTAGGCACCCCAGTCCTGAAAACTCACCGCTGGAACAGCTGGTGGGACAGCAGACAGGCACAGTAGGATGAACTTGAACGGATTTCAGACACTGTGTTGGTGCCTGGCTCTTTAAGCAGCAGGGATAAAACGTGACTGGCTTCAAGTTTTGTCCCACAGGGTCTCTACTGGGCCCTTCCTTCCTTTTGTCCCCTAATTCTAGGAAGCTGCTCTGCCCTTCCTTCCTCTGTTCTTTGGCCCTTCCCCCTCCCCTCTCAATAACAGACCTTTTTTTCTTTCTCTCTGCTGATTTAGCAAGCAGCACAGTGGGCGTGGAGAGATTAATCAGTGACAAGAAACTGCCTCTCTCAGAGCAGTGACTGGGCTGTCCTCAGAGAAGCCTCCAAGAGTCAGCCAGCCCCAGGAGTCTGCCCCACTTACCGCCTGCTGCTCACCTACCTGCTCCTGCCATGGGACACCTTGGGGCCTTCTTCATGCTGTTGGGGGCCCTAGGGGCTCTTGCTGAGATCTGTGGTGAGTAGCCAGCTTCTATCTTGTGCCTTTTTCCTCTTGGGTCTCAGAGAGGGAGGACTACCTTGCCCATCCTCCTCATATTTTTTTTTGGGGGGGGGGAACAGATTGAAGTGGGATAGGGGAACTTACCTGTCCCTCTGGATTCCCACAACAGTTTGGGCTTAGCTGGACCTCCACCTTGGCACACTGTGTTGAAATTAATTATATGTCTAACTCCCCACCAGACAAGAGCTCCAATAATTCAAGTATTTATTAATTTATTCATTCTACACTCATTTATTGAGTTTTTTCTGTGCCAGGCCTGCCTGATGTTAGGCTTTGAGGAAAGAACAAAGAGCAGAACAGGTCCAATCCATGCCCTCCTAGAGCTTATGTTCTAGGGAAGGGGATGGATAAAAGCAATCAAATGCCAAACTGGGCTGTGGTGAGTGCCAAAAAAGAAGCCAACCAAGCTGGGTGTGGTGGCGCCTGCCTGTAATCCCAGCAGCTCAGGAGGCTGAGGCAAGAAGATCAAAAATTCAAGGCTAGCCTCAGCAATTTAGCGAGGCCCTAAGCAACTTAGTGACCCTGGCTCAAAATAAAAAATAAAAAGGGCTGGGGATGTAGCTCAGTGGTAAAGTGCTCCTGGGTTCAATCCCCAATATGGCTTCCTACCAAAAAAAGGTGGAGAAGCCAACCAGGGGTGGAGGTAGAGAGCCAGGGGTGGGAGTCTGGGGAAGGATCTCCAAAGACCGGGAGCTGAAACCCAAAGGAGGAAAAGGAGCCCATGAGGAAGGAAGTGGGGACAAACATGCCTGGCAGAGGGAGGTGCACACTCAGAGGCCCTGCCTGCTCTGGCTCTGCTGTATCTTGAAGGACCTTAAGGGACCTCTGAGGACCTTTCAGGACCTGTCTGTGAGTCTCAGTGCATAGACTTAGGGCCACTCATACACTGGAGCCAGGTGGGAAGCAGGAGGAAGATTTCAGAATGCTGGCTATTCACATATTTTTCCTCCTTGTAATCTACACACCAGGTCTCTGAGGAAACCATGATAGGCAGGTACAGACATGTCCAGTATCAGGTGAAGAATCCAGAAAGACCAAATGATCTGCTCAAGGTGCTCCAGTGGAACTTTGCCAGATTAAGATCTTAGAACTTCAGGCCAGGGTCTTTGCTGGGCACTAGAAGCCTCTGACCTGTGTTCTGCAAGGACAATCAGAGCTCTCATCCCTGAGTCCTTGGTTCCTGTCCAGGCAGACCCCAGGGAGACCTGGGTTGGGCTAGCCAGAACTTTCCCTCCTGCCCATCTGGCCAGCCTTGTACTTAGCCACACAAATAGCCCATGAGCCTGACTCTACAAGAGCTCCCTTCTCTTGGAGTCTAGAGAACCTTAAACTGGGATTTGGGATACAGCCTGTTGCTGCCAAGTAAGTCATTCCCAGCCTCATTCCTGCACCCAGAAAATGCTCTCCTGCCTTCCTCCTTGAAGTGGTATGAGAATCCCACAGCACCTGCTTTATTAGCTTAAAGCTCTATATGCTTTTGAAATTGACAGGTTTGCTGTACTAATGCCAAAGCAAAGTGAGCTCCTGTGTTTCTAAGTGCCAGCCCCAATCAGTGCTTAGCTACCAGAATAGTATGTGCAGGGTGCCCCTGTGAGCAAAAGCCCTGGAGGGTAGAGTGCTTGCCCAAGCCCACTTTTATTAGCCTGGATGAATCTGCCCAGTTCCTTCCTTCTAAGGAAGTTAAACTGGTTGTCAGCCTCTCTTTACAACCTGCTCCTCATCTTATCATTTCTATGCTCCGATGACTCATCATGCTGGAGGTCAAATACCAGGATGGAGCCAGAGGGCTCCCTCACCTGTTTTAGGAAATAGGAGAAGAAAAGTGTGGAGAAATAGATTATCAGAGAGATTGAGACAGACAGAATTAGAGAGCCTCAGAAAGAGACAGAGACAGAGAGACAGAGATAGAAGGCTACAGAAGTAGAGACAAGCACCCAGACAGAAAACTTCCCCCCACCCGCCGTGTGTGTGTGTGTGTGTGTGTGTGTGTGTGTCTGTGTGTGTATATCAGGGGTTTAACCCAGGGGTACTTAACCACATCCCCAGACCTTTTTATTTATTTTTATTTTGAGACAGAGTCTTGCTAAGTTGCTTAGGGCTTCACTAAGTTGCTGAGGCCTGCTTTGAATTTGAGATCCTCCTGCCTCAGCCTCCTGAGCCACTGGGATTACAGATGTGCCCCCCTTGCTGGCTGAGAACCCTCTCTCTTACTGAACATTTTGGTGAGAAACCAGCTGTGTGCTCTGGCCTGGCTCCACACAGCAATGAATTACTCAAGTTTCAAGCTAGTGAATGGTCATTTTATGGCAGCAGGAATCTGTGACTTTTGGAAAACCAGGCATAAATTCATGGGACCTGAACTCAGAGAGAGAGCTGTGTTGAAGGCCAGGAGGCAGGTAGAGCACTCTGTGGCCGTTCTTTTCCTTAGTTCCCTAGGAGAAGTGGCCTGCCCATCATCCTAGGATGTGGCACACTGGAGGCCACTATTGGGCAGCTGGAACCAGCAGCATCTGGGAGGCATAAATGGAAAGGAAAGTCCAAAAAGCCTCTAAGGCAAGCTACTCTGTTCTGAGCTTGGGTCCCTTCCCTAAGGGAGGAAGGCAGCCATCAACTAGAGCTGGAAAATTTCCCTGAGGCTTTAGCTTCCAGGGTATTTTTGTATCTTAGTTATGTAGCTTCAAATAAATTCTCTGGCTCTCAGATAAATAGCTACAAAATATGACAGTTTGCTAGTCACTTGCCTCAAACTCTCAGGCCATTTTCACTCAAACACAGGTGGCAAGAAAAGACTTACTTTGAGATGTGCAGGGAAGAAGTTCATCAGGCAGCCCCAGTGAACCAGCTGGCAGGCAGTTCATGGCATTTGAAAATTGGATGCATAACACATGCTGCATGAGGTTGACATTTTTGTCAATCTGGGTAGAACATGTATTTAGCAGGGTACCAAAGAGCAGGGGATTTATAGTCACACCCATCCTTGGTTCTGCAACCTCATATAAGATACATGATTTTGAACTTCTGTTTCTTCTCTTGTACAAAGCAGATCTGGTGTGAGAGCCAAGCAAGATAGGGTATGATGCCTAGGCACACCCCAAAAGCTTGATATCTAGTCTTGCTGTTGCTCCTGATGGGCAGGTGGTTGCCTGGTAATAGCATTCTTTGCCCTCAGCCTACCGCCTCTCCCTCACCCACTCCAATTGCTCTCTGGGAACATCTGCTTTCCCTCTTTACCTATTGCCTCCGTTTGGTAATATTTCCCCATTCAAGTTGGATGTGTATTTGGTGAAGATGGAAGTGAGGATATTTATTCCCTGGGGATGGCAGTTGCTTGCTAGTGGTATGGCTCTGTGACCTCACTTATACCATTTTCTTTCCTAAGTAATACCAGAGATGGACAACCAGCTGGTAGAGAAGCTGGGCCAACACCTCTTGCCTTGGATGGACCAGCTCTCCTTGGAACACCTGAACCCCAGCCTCTATGTGGGCCTGCGCCTTTCCAGCATGCAGGCTGGGACCAAGGAGGACCTCTACCTTCACAGCCTCAAGCTTGATTATCAGCAGTGCCTCCTGGGGTACTGCTGCACTCTCTCTTCTTTCTCTGTGTCTTGCTTCACATCCCAAAAGTCAGGAGACCTGGGTTCTAGTTTGGGCCTTTTACTGCATTGTTGGCAGACTTTAGGCAAGTTTTGTCTTTTCTAGGTCTTTCTCCTTCTGTATAATGGTTGGACTAGATCAGAGATGCTAACATGAGCCCCTTGTGCTGCTACTGCACCCTCTTATACCTGAGGCAGATCTCACTAATCCACGACCATGCTGCCATAGGGAGCCCAGAAGCAACATCTGAATCTGTGCTCGTCTTCTGTGCATGAAGCAGACATCACTAATCCATGGCTTTGTTCTGAGCCATGAAGCAGCATCTTTCTGTTCTTCCTTTCCAAGGAGCATTAAGGAAAGGCCTGTTCTGGGGTTTGAATAACAGTGAAGAATCAGGAGCATTCATTAAACACCTTCCCACTTGGGATCCTGGAGAAATGGATACAGGGTGGGGAGAGGAAAGGGAGAACATATGGGTGAAACATGGCCAAAGTGTGGGGCAAGCACAGGTGATTTGGATGCAGGAGCCCTCAGAATTTATTCTTGTAGTTAACTAAAGATATTTTAAAAGGTGAATGATTAATTTAATCATTCACCCAATCATTCACCTTTTAAAATATCTTTAGTTAACTATACCAATTTTTGGCACTTCTAGCGATGTTTCCAACTGTTAGGATTTTTCTACTTTGTGATGTTGGTGAGTGGCGGGGGTTCCCCCAAAGGCTTAGCAAGGTGGCACTTTCTCACAACCATGTTATTAACTGGCTTTGTCCTAGGTCTACCTCCAGAAATGACAACAATGGTTGCCAAACCAAGCCTTCCATGGGCCAGCTGGCCCTCTACCTGCTCGCTCTCAGAGCTAACTGCGAATTTGTCGGGAGCCGCAAAGGAGATAGACTGGTCTCCCAGCTCAAGTGGTTCCTGGAAGATGAGAAGAGAGCCATTGGTGAGAGGACACCATCTTCTGTGGGTGGGAAACAGTTGGGAGAGCTCATGATATTTTTGGTGAGAATCAGAATTTGGGGTTTTCTACACAGCCTATTTCCCACTCTGCCTCTCTTATTGTTCACCTGGAGACTTGAGCCTTTCCCAGTAGCTAGGTTTTATCCAGCCTTTCCTGAATTCCAACATGCACGTTATTGGCAAGTCTTGATGCTCAGCCATAAAGACTGACTGAATGCCCACCTTCTTTCAACTCACAGGCCAAAGTCTGCATACATATGCCCTCCCTCCCTTTCTAGATCATTCCATCTCTACCTTTAACCCCACCTCCACCCCCTACCTTTGGCATTACTTCCTTGAGGAATTCTGTCTCAACTTCCCAGCTATTGAAAGACTTCTGTTATAAGGCTCCATAGACCTCAGGCCTATAGTTTCAGTTATAATCAGGCTCTCATGAGTACAAGTTGTGCTATGATCAGAGACCCCTCTGCACAGTGCCAGGCTGTTGTCTCTTTACTCCTACCTTCAAGCACAATGCTTAACACATAGTAGGACCTCATGAAGTAGGGATTGAGGCAATAAAGGAATGAAGGATCCCATGAATTCAAAGGAGTATGTTGGAAAGTACAGGCAATGGTGCCCCATGTGCTGATGGGCTGCTTGTTGGGAGAGGGTAGAGAGGCAAGCCCTCAGGCCTGGTATGACTCCCTAACCCCTTGTTTTTCTCCCTCCCAGGGCACAATCACAAGGGCCACCCCCACACCAGCTACTACCAGTATGGCCTCAGCATCCTGGCTCTGTGTGTCCACCAGAAGCGAGTCCATGACAGTGTGGTGGGCAAGCTCCTGTACGCTGTGGAACACGACCACCACCTCCACCAGGGTCACTTGTCTGTGGGTGAGTGGGCCAAACCCTGTTGACCCTAGGCTCTCCCTGGCCCCCATCCCCAGCTGAAGACCTCCATGTCCTGGCCCCACATTTACCTGTGAGAGCCCTCCTTATCACATCCCTTAGGAGTGAGATGGAGGGAGACTTGTGTGTGGGGCAGTGGCTTTACCTTGAAGCTAGACTGGGATCCAAACCCCAGCTTCATGGCACACTCACTGTAGGACCTTCTAGGGAAGGCAGGTGGCCTTTCCTATAAAATAACCCTCCAGGAGCTTGGGGTATAGCTTAGTAGAAAAGAGTATGCTTAGCATTCACAAGTATCACGAGTTTTGATCCCCAGTACCATATTAAAAACAAAGTAAAATGACCTCCTAGGAATATAGGATTCCTTACAAGCAAAGATTTAGCATATGCCTGGCATAGAGAAAAATCTGGGTGCATAGCTATCATCTCGGTATCAGAGGACCTGTGAAGCTTGAGCCCTAGGTTCCAGAACGGCTTCCTCACTATGTGAACTTGGGCTTTCATTTCTATTTCTTATTGTGAATCAAGGTCTCTTTCTAGGCCTGGCATTCCGTGAGTGAATATGTGTCTCACACAGAGTTGGGGTTGGATGGTGAAGGTCTGTGTGTATTGGGGGGCGGGTAAATACCTAGAGACAAGAAGTAGGGAGCTTGTTCTGCCCTAGAGACTTACAGAAAATCAGAGGGCACATTAAAATCAGCTGCAGCAGGTATACAGGCTTTAAAAAAAAACCTCAGGACCTATGCAACTCTTCATATCAATTAAATTTAATTACCTGGGTATGGACCTAAGGCAGCAGTTGGCTTAAAACTCCCCAGAGGTGGGGGTTGTGACTCAGTGGTAGAGCACTTGCTTTGCACATGAGAGACACTGGTGTTTGATCCTCAGCACCACATGAAAATAAATAAATAAAACAAAGGTATTGTGTCCATCTACAAAAAAAAAAAAGATTAAAAAAAAAAAAATAGCTCCCCAGAGGATTCCAAAATGCAGCCAAGTTTGGGAGTGAGTAGTATAGGATCCAGCCTTTCTTTTTCTTTTCTTTTTTTTAAATATGTTTTAGTTGGATCTTTTATTTTACTTATTTACTTATATGTGGTGCTGAGGATCGAACCCAGGGCCTCATACATGCCAGGCAAGTGCTCTACCACTGAGCCAGAACTCTAGCCCCTAGGATCCATTCTTTTTGGGCCTGCCTCCTGTGGTATCTTCCCTTGACCTTTAGCCCTGAAAGAGTAGAGTGACCATCCAAACCAGTTTTCCCAGGATTGAGAGGTTTCCCGAGACATAAGATATTCAGTGCCCAGATGGGGAGACTCCTGAGCAAATGATCTGGGTTGGTGGCCCTAGCTGCTCTGATCATGTTGTCTGATTACTTCAACTCCTGCTGAGGCTGCCCACTGCCACAGGGCCTGAACCTCAAGGCACTGCATGGTCCGACATGACTGTCCAGCTCATCATAATTCCTATCTCTTCAGACACAGTGGCCATGGCAGGCTTGGCCCTCACCTGTCTGGAACGCTTCAACTTCAACCATGATCTGAGACAACGGATCACCTTGGCCATCCAAACATCGAAGGAGAAGATCCTGAAGGCCCAGACCCCTGAGGGCTACTTTGGGAATGTCTACAGCACCCCGCTGGCTCTGCAGGTGGGAAAGAGGCACTGGAGCCATGGCCTGGGGGTCCCTAAAAGGTCAGGCTGGTTGGAGATTGGAAGACCTGGCTAATCACTGCTGGCTGACCCACCCCTTTCCTCTCTTCCCCATCCCATCACAGTTGCTGATGACTTCCCCTATGCCCAGGATGGGGCTGGGCATAGCATGCCTCAAAGCAAGGACAGCCCTGTTGGCCATCCTGAAGGATGGGGCCTTCCAGAATGCTCTCATGATTTCCCAGCTGCTGCCCGTCCTGAACCACAAGACCTATATGGATCTCATTTTCCCAGACTGCCAGGCACCTAGAGGTAGTCAAACCTTTTGTGGAAACACAACTTTTTACAATCTGCTGAGATTATTTACATCTGTGTGTCCCAGTTAAGGGCAGTTTCTTGGTCCCAATTTGCTGAGGCAATACAGGTTTGTTGGTATGCCTGGGACACAGAAGTTAAAATGCGATTACAGTCTCTAGATGCTCACAGTGTGGGGTCAAAGATGCCAAATACTGAGTGGACTCCAGTGCAGAAATGTTTGAATGAATAAATGAGGAGAGGTATATTTCAGATAACTCTGAAACATGATGAGCATTAATTGACAGCATTGAATCAGGGCATCATCTGGGAAAGAGACTTGAAGAAGTGATGAGATTTGTCAGTGGAGAAGTGAGAAAGGAAAAGGGAGGGCAGAACAGAAAGGAGACAGCAAGAATAAAAGCACATAAAAGAAAATAATTTGGGGGAACTTGGGGAAAGGTCTTGTAAAAGAACGGAAATGAGCAAGAGTGGCAGGCAGATTGAATGAAAAGCAGGTTAAGGATTTTGGGTGTAGCTTGGTTGTAGAGGATTTGCCTAGTACACGTGAGTTCAAATTCAATCCCTAGGCATGGAGAGGGAAGGGGGAGGTAGCAGATAACATTTTAAAAATGTATACAAATGTATGTTGTTCTAGAAAGAGTCCTCTGGGAGCCTGGGATGGTGGTGCATGACTCTCATCCCAGCGACTCAGAGGCTGAGGCAGGAGAATTACAAGTTGGAGGCCAGCATTTGTAATCAAGGCCTTAAGCAACTTAGCAAGACCCTGTCTCAAAATAAAAAATAAAAAGAACTGGGGCCAGGTACTGTGGTGTATGCCTGTAATCCTAATAGCTTTCAAGGCTGAGGCAGGAGGACTGCAAGTTCTAAATCAGCCTCAGCAACTTAGCAAGGCTCTAAGCAACTTAAAGACCCTGCCTCTAAATAAAATATAAAAAGGGGGCTGGGGATGTGGCTCTGTGGTTAAACACCCCTGGATTCAACCCTTGCTACCAAAAAGAAAAGAAAGAGCCCTGTGGGGTACAATTCTTGAAGCAGAGAAACTAGTGAGGGGCCTGATCTTGATGGTGCAGGGATGTGGAGGCTGAGGGACAAGGGAGCTGGGATGGCAGACAGGTTTCAGTTTAGCAGATAGTCGTGGCATTAATCTAAGAACATGCAGAAGAATGCAGTCCAGATGGTCCAAAGTGTCCTTGCAGGAAGATAGGACTCATACCCAGGCTCTCTATCCTCACACCAGCTTCCCCTTTTTTCCTTCCTGGCACAGTTATGTTGGCTTCAACTCTTGAGAATCCTTCACCTGCCCATGTCTCAGAGATGATCAGTGTCACACTAAAGGTCTCCAGTGTCTTGCCACCATATCAACAGGCCATCTCTGTTCTTGCTGGGTCTTCCTTGAAAGATGTCCTGGAGAAGGCCCACGAGCTAGGAGGATTCACGTGAGACACCCCCATTTTCTAATTCTCACTCCATTCATCCCCTCTTCCAGGGTCATGGAATGGACAGGGGACAGAGGAAAGGATTCCTTGGGAGTAGTACTGGCCCAATTTCTGCGTCCACCTTCTGCATTCCTTTCTGGCTCATGTTGTCATGGAAACAAGGGGCCATAGGAGAGCATTGTCATTAAGAGAGCAAGTTCTGGAATCAGAGCCCTCAGCACTGGGATCCCAGCTCCCCTTTCTCCAGCTAGGGACCCAAGACAGCTATTGACCATAATTCAGGGAGGATGTCAGATGTTCTCTCCTCACAGGACCATTTTGAGGAGAGCAATGTGAGTGGCTCATAGAGTTTGTGCCACTCAGCTGGGAACAGTGGGATATATTTATAATCCCAACTACTCCAGAGGCTGAGGCTTAAGGATCTCAAGTTCAAGTTGCTAAGCCTGGGCAACTTAGTGAGACCCTGTCTCAAAATAAATAAGAAAAGGGCTGGGGATGTAGCCCCAGGGTAGAGTACCCCTGACTTCAATCCCCAGTAGTGCACACACATAAAGAGATAGTGTCATTTGCTTTTATAGGTGTAGGGTCCAACATGTAGGAAGTGCTTAATACAGGTTAGCTTTCAAGAAATAAGACTTTGTAGTATTAAATAATCTTGGTGCAATCCTGTTATTAATTACCCTGAGGAGGTTGGACAATGCTACCCTGAGGAGATGGGACAATGTCCTTCAACTTGCTTCTTACCTTGAGATGTGACAAGTCTAAGAATAAGCAGGTTTGGTGATCTACTCCCTGTCAGGCCCTGTCTGGTTCTAAATAAGATAAATGCATTTCATCTTATGAGAATGACTCTCTCTTTTGAGAAGTTAGGGTCCCATCAGGTCAACCCTTCCGCTGAATTCTCCCTTAGAAAAATGTGCCTCTTTGAAGAGGTCCCCAATTCTTGTTTCCAACTGAACTTTCCAGAGAACAACTTTTGAAGCCAGGGAGGACCAAGAGCTGTCACCTTGGGGTCATCTGGGCCAGGGACTCTCAGATCAGAGATATGCAAAGACCCCCTTAAAGGATAAAAATCTCCCACATCCATGGTTGTTACTTCTATAAGAGACTTGGATGTGACTATCAAGTCCTTTCTTTCTTCCTTTAGACAGGTATGAATCCTAAACAACATTGTAAATTAAATAGAAACAAAAGTGTAAAAACCATTATAATGGGGCTGGGGATGTGGCTCAGTGGTAGAGTGCTTGCTTGGAAAGCATGAGGCCCTGGTTCAATTCCCAACACCACAAAAAATAATAATAATAATAACATTCAAATAAGGATTATCTGTGGAAGTACAGGTCTACACTGGCAGGCCCAGTGATCTCAATACTCCCTTATATTTGAGCCACCACTGAAGCTGAGTCTGTATAGGCTGCTGTAGCTTCCTAGGCTTTTTTTTTTCTAGTCCCAACATTTCCTTCATTATTAAACCCACTTCCTGGTCAATCTCCTGCAGCACACAGAGAAATGCTTCTGGGTACCAACACAGTCACAGGCCACACACATGTTGAGTGACCTTGCCAAGTCTTAATTTAGCAGATGTGGAGATTATTCAGAGCCTGCTGCTTTCGTGTTTGAATATTGTTGAGACAATGAAAAACAAAAAGAATTTCACATTTTTAAAATTCAGAGCTTCGAGGACCTCTGAAAAGCCATCATGAACACAAATCTGAGAAACTATTCTTTTGTTAGTGTGAATGGGCTGAGTTCAGGGGCTAGGCAGAAAGACCATTTTATATAAGGGACTTGAACACTCTTGGATTTTAGTATCTATGGGGGATCCTAGAACCAATCCCTGAAGATATGGAGGGATGGTTGTTTTTCTTTTGCCTCTTACTCTGAGTGAGCTTATGTTTCTTAAAAATGAAATAATCTGCAGGGTGTGGTGGTACACACATGTAATCTTAGCAACTCAGGAGGCTGAGGCAGGAGAATTGCAAGTTCCAGCAAATTAGAGAGACTCTGTCTCAAAATAAATAAATTAATTTAAAAAGGGACTGGAGATGTAGTTTAATGTTAGAGTGCTTGCTAGCAAGTGTAAGGTCCTGGGTTTAATACCCAGTACCACCAAAAAAAATTTTTTTAATAATCCTCCCATGTCTAAGATGGAAACCATCCTCACTTTTGGAGTAAAGAAGGATGTGCCCCATGAAATATTAAGAGGAACCTCTGGCGATAGTATCCAGTTAGGTCAGGGAAATGAAAAGTGGAAGGCAAGGAGCTCAAAGAAAGTGGAAAAGATGTGAATAAGGTATTTCTTAGTTTCCAGGGCCTAATTAACTCTAACTACTCCAGCATCCACAAGTGTGGATTATGTGAAACCAGAGAGCAGACTAAGCAACCCAGCTCCAAGAAGAGGGGATTGCTACTGAGCCATGGAAACTTGCAGAACGAGAGACCCAGTGCCACTGCCAGTTGTCTCTGCCTCTGCTCCCCCGTGTCCCTCTCCTCGTGTCCCAGTGTCTCTGCACCCTGGCCTCACATTCTCTCATTGCATCTTGGCCTATTCAGTGTGATGCCATCTGCTTCTGTGTCTCCACCTCCCTGGACGCACACAACATCAGCCCCCAGAGCGGGGAATGACAATTGAGTTAATAACTTAATCAGTGTCCCTTCATGGAGGCCTTGGTCTTGGTGAATGCAGAAAGGGTGAAACCTCCAGGCAGTATTATTGGGTCTGGAGAGGAGGGGTTAGAGGTAAGACCTATGAACCGTGGCAAGGTAGTCCAGGAAGGCTTTGGCTAGTGCTGGCCCTAAAGGCAAGGACAAAACTTCTTTGCCAGTGTGGATGAGCTCCACTTTTCCCCTTGAGACAACAGTCTCCTCTTTCTTCATCTTTCCCTTTTCTAGGTATGGAACACAGGCCTCCTTGTCAGGCCCCTACCTGACAACGGTAATGGGGAAAGCAGTTGGGGACCGAGAGTTTTGGCAGCTCCTCCGAGCCCCTGACACCCCCCTACAGCAAGGTGAGTGTGATTGCCTGTAACCCCTATATGTGTCCCCTACCTCACCCCAACCAGCAATAAGGCTTCATCAACTCATCCCAGCTTTCCCTTGAAACTTCTTGGGCTATACCTTGTAAAATCACCAATGTTCAAGATTGGACCTAATTTGTTTAACTGATTTCTTAGAATTTTTATGCAAGTTATCATAGAAATTCTTGGAGACCAAGTAGGTTTTAAAAAAGAAAAAAAAAAAAAGGAAAATTTAAATCACCTGTAATTCACTGTCTAGAAATGCCTCCTTTTAATATTTGGTGTATTTTTTCCTAGATACTTCTAGAAATATGTAAGTTTGTTTAAAAAAAAATTGGAGCCACAACCAAGTGTGTCAGCACATGCCTGTAATCCCAGATACTCCAGAGGGTGAGGCAGGTTGGCAATTTAGCCAGACCCTGTCTAAAAATGAAAAAATAAGAAGAACTGGGGATATAGCTCAGCAATAGTGTTTGCCTAGCAAGTATAAGGCCCTGAGCTCAATCCCCAGTACAAGCAAAAACCAGGAGGTGGGCAGGGGAAAGCTATACTTTCTAACAATGTGATCTAATAGAAATAAAACACCAGGTACATGCGTAATTTAAAATTCTCTAGTTGTCCAAACTAATATTAAGGCCAGGTGTGGTGGCACACACCTATAATCCCAGCAGCTTAGGAGGCTGAAGCAGGAAGATTGCAAGTTCAAAGCCAGCAATTTAGCAAAGCCCAAACAACTCAGTGAGACCCTGTTTCTAAATAAAATATAAAAAAAGGGGCTGGAGATGTGGTTCAGGGGTTAAGCACCCCTGGGTTCATTCCCAAGTACCAAAAAAAAAAAAACCCTAATATTAATAGCATTTCTTATTTAACCCAATATATCAAAAATATCATTCTAAGAGGTAATCAATGTAAAATTAGTTTGGTACCAGTTGAAAGGACACTCACAGAGTGAGTCCAAAGACCACACCACACACCAAAATCCCGCGCAAGAGATTTATTGTTAGTAACATGGCTGTCCTCTGAGGAGAGCAGCAGCCTGTCGGCACTCACAGAGCAGTTTTATGGCCCACAAGAGGAATCTCATAAGCTGCTTAGGAGTTTAAGCTGGGGTGGGGTTGATCCTTTTAGCAGGCACATGTTCTTATGGGAGAAATCTCATTAGCTGCTTAGGAGTTTAAACTGTGGTGGGATTGATTATAAGCTGTTTAGAAGTTTAAGCTGTGGTGGGGTTGATATTTTTTTTAGTAGGCACATGTTCTTATGGGAAGTTAAGCAGCATCACCTCAGAATCCAAACTTTGGAACTTTTAGATAAAATGGCTCCTGACCTAAAATGTCGAATTTGGTGCCAATAACAGTGATTTAACCCAGGGGTGCTTAACCACTGAACCATATCCCCAGCCCTTTTTATTTTTTATTTTGAAACATGGTCTTACTAAGTTGCTTAGTGCCTTCACTAGTTACTGAGGCTGACTTTGAACTTGGGATCCTCCTACCTCAGCCTCCCAAGCCACTGGAATGACAGGCATGTGCCACCACACCTGGCTTCAATGTAAAATTACTAATGACATATTTTACATGCTTTTCTTTTTTTCTCGTACGAAGATTTAAAGTGCTTGTTGCCACATTTGCCTAATGGCTACCATAATGACAAGTGCAACTCTGTACTGTTTTGCAACCATTATTTTGTTGTTGTTGTTTATTGGTTATGTTGTGTTTTGTTGGTGCTGGAGATTGAACTCAGGGGCACTTGACCGCCGAGCCACATCCCCAGCCCTATTTTGTATTTTATTTAGAGATAGGGTCTCACTGAGTTGGTTAGCGACTCACTGTTGCTGAAGCTGGCTTTGAACCTGCAATCCTCCTATCTCAGCCTCCAGAGCTGCTGGGATTACAGGCGTGCACCACCACACCCAGCTGGCTGCAACCTTTTTTTTAACTTTTTTTTTTTTAATACCAGGGATTGAATCCAGGGTGCTAAATACTGAGCAACACCCATTATCCCCCACTTTTTAAATTATTTTTTTTATCTTATTTTAAGGCAGGGTCTTGCTAAGTTGCTTAGGGCGTAGGTAAATTGCTGAGGCTGGCTTTGAACTCATGATCCTCCTCTCAAGCCATTGGGATTACAGGCATGCACCATAACACCCAACACAACCTTTTTTTTTTTAATTCTTAATATACTATGGACATCTTTCTATGTTGGTATATATAAATTTTACTCTTTATTTATAACAGCCACACAGACTATGTTATCCATTATAGTACTTTGGGCTGCAAGTAACAGGAAATGCAATGCAAACAACATTCCTCTATGACATCCATTGGCCTGTGTGATCAGAAATACAGAGGTAGCAAGGATTTCAGGAATGTTGTAACCAGGGCTTCAGCCCTGTTTCCCTATGACTTCTTTGGCTCTGTTCTCTTTGTGGCTTCCTCCTCCAGAAAGACCCTTGTAGGGCTGAGGATATAGCTCAATGGCAGAGTGCTTGTATAGCAATCCTGAGGCTCTGGGTTTGATCCCTGGCACTGCTAAAAGAAAAACAAAACAAAGTAGAAAGACCCTTCTATTTCTTTTTGAGGCCACTCCCTTTTTATGAGTGAGAGAATTATCTTTGAATCCCTCAGCAAACTTCTCCTTACATGTCAAAGGCTGAATTGGGACCTGTTTTCATTCCTGGACCCACCTCCTAATGCATCACCTTGGGGGTTAAGTTTCAACATATGAATTATGGGGCCAAACAAACATTCAGATCATAGCATCTCCATTGAAAGGAAATGTCCTAAGCCCAGTGTAGTGGCACCTCCCTGACACCTGGGTTCTCTGAGGACCCATTCAACTCCCCCATGGGTTGTTGACATCATTTCTGATTTTTTTCCCCCCTGGTGCTGGGTATGAACCCAGAGCCTAATGCATGCTGGCAAGTGCTCTACCACTGAGCTTCACCCTCAACCTGATTGTTATTATTCACCCCATTTCTCTAATGAGAACACAATTGTTAACAGAAGTTAAATAAGTTGCCCAAGGTCACGATGTTAATGAGTGACAGAGCTGGGTTTTGAACCCATGTATCCTACTAGAGCTTGGATTATCTAGAGAGCAAAGGCAGACCCTGGAGATTTCATTGCTATTCCTGTTTCTCCCTCCAGACCACACTGAGCAAGTCCTTCTTCCTGGCAACCCCTGGGGTATTATGAAGACAGTGTTGTCAGGGTCTCTGATTCTTCTCACCTTGTGTCTGTTATCCAGCATGCAGTCCTGTACCCATGCCCTTTGGAGGTGCCCCTAATGCAAAAATGCCTCATTTAACAGGTTCAGACTCGCTATTGGCTCTGAAAGGCTTTCAACTTCCCACCAGCAAACTATGAGTGGATCTTCAAAGTGGAGCAGGAGGGGGATCCAGGTCAGAGGATACCTTGTCTTGTTAACCTTCCTGGCTTCATCTCTTTCTGCAGGCATTGCTGACTACAGACCCCAGGATGGAGAAACCATTGAGCTGAGGCTGGTTAGCTGGTAGTCCCTGGGCTCCCTCAACCCGGCAGCTTCACACACTCCCTGGGCTTCTGTCTTCCTTCCTGATATCCCTGGAATAGGCATTTGCCTGACCCTACTGCTACCTCTTGAACACTTGGAGGGATGTCCTCCAGATCACCACAGCCACCACCCCTATAAGGATCCTAAGCCATGATTCAACCCTGAAGTAGGGAGCCAAGTACCTCCCTTGGGAAGTTGAGTAGTCCAAATCTGGTCCTGCCTGGCCCACAGGCCTTCCATAAAGGTGGGCCCATGTTCTGAAGGACATACTGCACTCAGACTCCTTGGCAGAAGGAGAAGAAATCTGCAGGACATGGGCATTGTGAGTACTACTGCTCTGGGATTGGAGGCCCACAAGGAGGCCTCCAGGGCCCAGGGGCTGTGGCCCTGACGCTGACTCTCCACTCTGCTGTCAGGGTGGTGGTCCCAGAGCTGACAAGGCCTTAGCAGGGCTGTTTAATGCCCACCTTGAAATGATTAAAGTTTTGATTGAGTATGTGTTGCAGCATCTTGATGCCTTGTATTCCACAAACACAGGGGCAAGGACAGAGAAGGGGAGGTACCCTGGGGTGGGGGGGGGAGTTGGGCACATGGACATTTACATGGATATTGGGTAGTAAGGTTGGCAGAGAGGCTGTTTACTAAGCAACTCTTTGGGGCTGTAAATATTTTAATTTCATCTTTGCTTTACAGATAAGGAAACTAGTAGTTGAAAAGGGAAAGTGATTCACCCAAGGTCACAGACAAGGCAGAAATGCTGTGGCCTCCCACAGTGTCAGGCAGGGGATGTGGCTTAGAAGACAGACAGACATGACCTAAGCAGAGTACAGTGGTGCAGGCTTGTGGTCCCAGCTACTCAAGAGACTGACGTAGAAGGATTGCTTGAGACCAAGAGTTTGAGACCAGCCTGGGCCACATAGTGAGATCCCATTTCAAATAACATGCCCTGGAATTAAATTTAAAAAAAAAAAACCCTGATCAGCCTCCTGGCTCCTCCACTCGTACATTAAAAATTAGAGATTTTGGGGGTGGGAGGTGGGCAGAGGGAGAAGAGGAGGTTCACCAGATTGAACAGGGCAGAGTTGGAGGAAGAGAGGGGGAATGAAAATGGGAAAGACAGTAGAACAAATCAGCCATAACTTTCTATGCTCGTATATGAATATTCGACTAGTGTAACTCCACATTATGACACCACAAAAATGAGATTATATATGTCAAAATACATTCTACTGTCTGTATAACTAAAAAGAACAAATTTTTAAATATTAGGGACTTCAATGAGTGTTCTAATTACATGGCAGAGCCTCAATTCAACTGAAGGCTAAAGTTAGAGTCTCATTGTCTCACTCCCAGCTTTTAGCCACCGCACACTCAGGACACCACTCAGGCCATGGCAGTCAAGATATGGGGACCCTGTCTCAGTAAAGTGAAGTGTTGGGACTGAGGTTCAGGACTGAGGTTCTGGATCACCCTCTTATGATGCAGAGTTCATGGAGGGGCACCCCATATCTCCACCAAGGTTTAGAGGAGAACCTGTCCTTCAAGGGGTGATGAACAGCACATAAGTTTCAAGCTGACGAACTTGAAGTCCCAGAAGCCACAGATTAAACATGTGCCTCTTCCTAGAGGACTGGCTTCCAATATTAAGGACCTGGGCAGGCAAGGGAAGAAAGTGATTTAAAACATTCTTCTATATTGAAACAAACATTAAAATAGCAGGAAGCCAGTGAAAACCAGCCCTGTTTCTCTAAGGTGAAATGTCTTCACTGAAAACACAGAAGTGTTTATTCACTTGCCATTCCTTAATTGTGGTAGGGAGAGGACTCTGGACCTTCTCTGTGACTTTCCCCTTACAACTCTTCCCCAGAGGAGTGGTGACTAAAAGACTAAAAAGGTGCTTGCCTCAGGTCACACAATCTGTAAGTGGAAGAGTTGAGATCCTCATCCAATGATCCTAGTGTATGATACCTGACAGGGCACTTTTCAGCTGCCTCTTACCCCCTGTGACATGACCTGAGAAAGCCACAAGCCCCTCCATATGGGAAAGACTGGCTGTGGCAGGTCTCAGGGTCTATGAGCTGGGTTTGCTCTTTCCTCCAGGAGGGACTGTCTTCCTGGCTCTGAGGAGCAGGAAGATTCTGAACCCTGTTCACTGGTGCAGGGCCTAACCTTGGACCGCATGGAGGAATGCTTACCTTGCTCATTGTGCAGCAGGGAAGTCCTAACATAGAACGCTATTTTTTTGGGACAAGGTGCTGTAGAACACTGGCAAGCACAATTTATTTATTCCTTTGACAAAAAGTTATTCCCTTGTTGGTGCAGGGTCAGGCTATGTGGTAGTTTCTGCACTCTTGGTATCTTGACTTCTATAAGATGATATGTATGTATCACCCCTGGCCTATCATGACTGTTATATGTAGATTGGCACACACCTGCTATAAAAGCAATAAAGCAGATGCTGTTCTCTGAAACCGTCTCCGGAGGGGTTTCTCTGTGCCCTCAAGCTCCCCACAATCAATGTTGGAGGGTCAAGCCCCCCAGCAGTTCACCAAAAGGATATTTGCTAAGCAGACCCAGCCCACTGATTCGGGAGTTGCCAAGAACAGTAATGAACTTGAATATGAGGCTCAGTGCTCTCTTACCTATATTTTCCCAGCCCTTCTCTTCTTCTTCAGCTTTCTCTGAGTAGAGCTCTAGCCAGAACTCTGCCACCTTTCCAATTCAAGCCCTAAGTTCCTTCTTACTTTCTGATCATGTGTCCCACAGCCACTGGCCAGGTGTAGTTTTGCACAATCAGCAGGGACCTAGAGAAGCCAGGGTCTGAGAAGCTCTCCTCCAGGACTTGGCTTGGTCTAGCCTGCATTTAAAACACCAAGCCTGTTTCCCATTTCCCAGCTGTGGGATAATGCCTGGGTTTACACAGAATGTTCATGCTTATGATCACATCATAGATCATATGTGAGAAAACTGAGGCCTCAGTGGAGAGGTGATCTGTCCAGGGTCATGATCAATAAAGAGAAAAGAGAGAAGACTGTCCCATAGCCTCTGAGGCCCAGTGGCTAGAAATGGATTCTTCTTCACTTCTAGCTATCCCAGTGTCCCACTTTGCACTGCTTACTTCCCATAGCACTGCTTGGCCCCCTAACATGCAAGTCTCAGATTTGAGGGACTTGGGGAGATGTAGGCAACTTTAGGCTACTCTGGGTTTTCTGGTAGGCCCCAAGGAATGTGAATGAGTCCCTTGCTGCTTCCATGAAGTTGGGCACCCTGATCCCTCCTTCTCCCACATGAAAATAACTTATTGAGGGCCCTGCACCTGCTTCCTTCCCTTCACCAAAACTTCTATGAGAGTAATCCCCTGCCTCCAGGGGTAACCAAAGAACAGATGGGATAAAGTGCTCTATTCCCTGGCAGCTGGTTGTTCTGTCTTCCTGCAATTTGCCCCTTCTGGGTTCCCAACTGGGATGGTCACTGCTGGATCATATTCACTGAGCTCTGCCCTCAGCCTCCCCTACCCCTGGGGTATACACCTTCACCACCAACGTCTGCCCAGATCTCAATTAATCCACTTTCCTCAGAGCCACCTCTCACGAGGCAGGGCAGGAGAGAGCTACTTTGTATGGTCTTTAAAGGCAGTGTAGACAGATTTTCACCACCTAGCATTTCCTACCAGCTCATCTCTGAAAAGATCAGGGTGTTTTTGTTGCTTTTAAAAATTATTCTTAACATTGTTTTTTTTTTTTTTTAATTGAAGGGAACTTACTTAAAAATTGACAAAATCCGCAAAAGAATAAAGCCCATAGGGGGCCCAGATTCCTCCTCCTCAATAAGTAGGGTGGGGTTGTCCCCTTGTCTGGTTCAGTTTCCCTCCCACAACTTCTCCTGCAGAAACCCTAAAATGGCCCCATCTTTTGTCCTCAGCCTGGAATCCTCTTACCTGTGCCCCTTGCCCTGAAATTTGGGCTATTCAGCAGTGATTTGCAGGCTCCAGCAGGCATCAGAATCACCAGAAGCTAACGTGACTACGTAGATTCCTGGAACCCCTGACAGAGAGGTCTGACAATACCCGTCTCCTGTGAGGCTGAGGTTTTTCCACGGTGTCCAATGACTGAAGGGCTTTAAAGGCACTTGCAGTCATTGGGAATTCTGACCACCAGAGGGCAGAGCGGGCCAAGTTAAGCCGTCCCCCTTTGCTGTCTTTGTTCCTCTGGTCAGGTAGCTGTCAAGGACTCGCTGGTCAGAGCAGACAGGGGTGAACCCTGTTCAGGTGGGCAGGAGCTTCCACAAAGGAAGGAAGCCTGAGAACAAGAAAGAGGCTCATAGATGGTACTGGGCCCCTGGCTGGGCCTTGGTCCTTGTTCACCTGGACTCCAGAGCTCAGAGAGACCAGGTCCAGGCCTGGAATCTGGGTCGACCTGTCCTGTTCTGGTGCGCTCTATTTACACAACCCTAAGCTACATAAACATCTGTCGTTCGGATGGGAAAACAGAAATCCAGACAGAGGCAGACTTAGTGGTAGCTGCTCTGCCTTACAGCCCAGGGCTGTCTTGCTAGGGCTGGGGGTAGGAGGTGGACCCCAGGAAGTTCACCTACAAGTCAGCTCTGAGTGACCAGGGGACAGAACAGATGCTGCTGGCCAGGAATGGATACCGGCTGGCGGTACCTTGCTTCCGCAGCTGTGGGTAGCGGTGGTGATTCAGCTTTCCTCTGTGGCCGGAGGGGGCACCGCCCTGGGCTGGGAGAAGGGGGAGTATATTGAAAATAGGAGGGGAGAGGGAGTGGACTTAGGGGACCTTGTGACTTAGCCCTGTTGGATGCCAAGGCCCCCACAAGATAATTATGGGCAGGGATGATGTATGTCTGAGAATGGTCCTGGAATAGGGCCTGTGTGTCACGCTTCAATATCCCACTCCTTTACGACAGCTTGGGAAGCTCTGGGGAATACCAGTTATATCCAGCACTACGTGTTGTTCTTTAGGGGGACTCGCCTTGGAGCTAGATGGAGAGGGTCCTGATCCCCACTGGTGGCGGAGCAGATAAGACTCCAACTAGAGGGACTCTAACCCACAGATGAGCAGACAGAGGTGGGAGGAGGAGGAGGAGCTGAAGCGGGCCTGCCAAGCCGATCACCGGTGGATTGAGAGCCTAGGCGTGAGGGCGGGGCAAGACACACACACCCGAGCTCCAGAGGCGGGGCCTGACCGGGGGTGATGCCGGGGGCGAGGCCCAGCTTTCCGGGTGGGGCGCGGGCCGAGGAGGTGGTGGAGGAGGCGGGGCCAAGGACGCGGGGCCGCGCCCAACTGGCTGGGCGGGACTGGAGCCGGGCGGGAGGCTCTCCTGGAGCCCCAGCCGCAGCCCCAGCCGCAGCCGGCGCAGCTCCGAGTCCGAGTCAGAGCCGTAGCACCGGCCCTGTTGGAATCAAGCCGAGA
Organism: Marmota monax; assembly: GCF_021218885.2. Taxonomy (NCBI): domain Eukaryota; kingdom Metazoa; phylum Chordata; class Mammalia; order Rodentia; family Sciuridae; genus Marmota; species Marmota monax. Next base: position 1,985,526 of record NW_026695237.1, on the reverse strand, counting down.
TCCCTGCCTGGCACCGGTCGGATCGCAGGTTGGTGTGTCAACGCACATCCCGGGAATTATCGGAGGTAGCGAGGCGCGACCACCCCCGGTACCACAAGGTGCGGAGCCAGGATTGCCCCTGACAGGCCTGGTCACAGCCGGAGAGCGCAGGAGGTCCGGGAGTCCCTAAAGGGCCTAGGCACTGAAGAGGAGAAAAGGAGAGGATTCCACCTAAGAGCATACCGTAGACTCGGTGCAGGGAGGAGAGTGGAGACTTCATCCAGCACCGGGCAGGGGTGCGCGGAGCTTCACGCTGGCATCCCAGCAGCCACAACCTAGACTCTACCTTATCTGAGTCAGAACACTGATAGCCTAGCTTCCAGACCTCGGCTGGCCCAAGGGACCTGGCACACAGAAACCGTTCCCTCACCTGTCTGAGACTGGCACAGGGTCCAAGGAACCAGAGTCTGGCCTGACTCAAAGTGAGGATCTCCGGTGGTCCTGAGCTGCTCACTGGGGAGCCTGCCTCCTGCCCCATCTCCACTGGTGCGAATGTGCCGCTGCCCATTGGAACAACATGAAGGCAGGATGACCTCAGCGGAAGCAGTGGAAGTGACTGGAAGTGCTCGAGTGGCTGGATCCCCTGAGTGGCCCCCTGGCAGCCCCCAGGTCCTCAGGCAACCTGGCCGGGTCCGGGTGGCTGTGGCAGGATTGGTGTGGCTGCTGGCAGGAGCCAGCATGTCAAGCCTCAACAAGTGGATTTTCACAGTGCATGGCTTCGGGCGGCCCCTGTTGCTCTCAGCGCTGCACATGCTGGCGGCAGCACTAGCATGCCACTGGGGGGCACGACGCGGGATGCCTGGGAGCACCCGCCTACGAGTGCTGCTGCTCAGCCTCACCTTTGGCACATCCATGGCCTGTGGCAATGTGGGTCTGAGCACTGTGCCCTTGGACCTGGCTCAGCTGGCTACTACCACCACACCACTGTTCACCATGGCCCTGTCTGCGCTGCTGCTGGGACGTCGCCACCATCCACTACAGTTTGCTGCCATGGGTCCACTCTGCCTGGGGGCAGCCTGCAGCCTGGCTGGAGAGTTCTGGGCACCCCCTGCTGGCTGTGGCTTCTTGCTGGCAGCCACCTGCCTCCGAGGTCTCAAGTCTGTTCAGCAGAGTAAGTTCATATGGGGAAGTGGGAATTAGGGTGGGTGTGGTCTGGATGTCCCTGTGAAGGGTGTGACAGTTATCCCATTTTATAGATGAGGAAACTGAGGCTCAGAGAGGAACAAAAGCTAAGTGAGTTTCAGGCTCTGGAGGCTTAGCCAATATTCAGTAATAATTGCCAATGATATGTCTTACATGGCTCATTAAATCTTTTGTCTCTCTGAATCCCCACACTGCCCCATCAAGGCAGGTACCATATTGTCTCTGTTTAATAGAGACCTTGCTATGGACCCTGATGTGTCAGTGAGCAGCAGAGGTAAGATTTGAACTCAGAATCCATGCTGGGGGAGTCAGGTGACAGTCAGCTGACCAGAAAGAGACCAAAAAGTGTAGAACAGGGAGAGAAAGAGAAAGATGGCAGGTCTTGAGCTGGAATTTGGAAGACAGGGTTTGAACAAGTCTAGGAAATGCTGATGTTTTGTGGGAGCTATGTGTTATAGGCCTGGTGCTAGGTGTTAACCCTCAGTTATCATAGCAACTACTGCCTTCATCCCCATTTTACAAGCGGTAGGACTGAGACACAAAGAAGTTTATGTGACCCAGGGTCACACATTTCCTAAACATAGCCCCTACCTAATTTGTGCCCTGGCCTCCCTTAGGTGTCCCACTTGGGTAGGAAGTTCTGGGTATCAGCCATGCCTTTGCTTATACTTTCTGGGTAACTTTGGGCAAGTCTAGATCTTCTCTGGGTCAGAGGAGGAGGGTCAAAGTTGATAGAGTCCCATGCACCTCTTATTCTCCCTCCCTCCCAGTTTGTAGGTCCTGTGAAGAGACCCAGACTCAAGCCTGAGAAAGAGAATGGCTGTGGTGGGGGTAGAGGAGTGTTAGAGGGTAGTTTCCAGGGTTGGTGGATTAGGGTTGGGGACAACCTAAGCCTGGGGCAGTTTGAGTCAGAGCTAAGCCCCGCCCTGGAATCTTTGGAGCCAGGACCCAGAGGTCCTGTCCCATTCTCCCAGGCCTTGAGGCAAGGCCAAAGCCCAGTTCTATTTTTGCCCTCAGGTTACATGAGCTGGGTACTAAAGTTGGGCATGAGCTTTGGGCATAAGTTGGCTCTGGGAAACCTAACCCTCTGAGGCCCTCCTGGGCAGGGCCACAAGGCTGGGAAGGTCCTAGCCTCAAGGCCCACTGAGAATCTGCTGAGGCTGTACTCCTCACTCAGGGCCCCAGGCAACTCCTATCTGCAAGAGTGGCTTTGGACAGCCAGGCCTTGGGGCAAGGAGGCATGGAATGGCATGTGCCTTGCATCAGATCCCTTCTTAGCTTGTGCTAGCTCCTTCCTTCCCTCCTAAGTTTCAATTCCCTGACATCCTGATGAGTTGGATGTTTACTTAGGGTTCCCACAGTGTCCTCTGCTTTCCCCATCCTGGGGCATTGAGAGCCATTGATAACCTATCTGCTTCCCATTAGACAAGCTTTGGGGAATTTCTGTGCCCCCAATATCTGGCCTGGACCTGGTCATGGGGAAGACACTTCTTAAATGATGGACTTATTGATGGCTCTGACAGCCCAGTTGGTAAGCTGGTGAGGCTGCCTGGTTCAAGGTGCTAAGGATGAAGCTTAGGAGGCTGGAGGACCCACTAATAGAGATGGGAGCCCAGCTAAGATGGAAGAAACAGACTGGATCCAGGGACTGAAATAGGTTTTGAAAAGGAAGAGGTTTCTTTTGCCAGAGGTGTCAGGGCCAGATTCAGATTAGGGTGTAGATGGCTGATGACAACTCCCTTACTGAGAGCAGATGCCATAGGACCAGAAGATAAGTGTCCAGGAAGGGAGAGCCCAGTCAGCAATGGGCAGAACCCTAGCTTTCCTCCTATCTGGACCAGTTGGAAACCTAGGGAAGTATAGGGGAAGTGGGATGATACCACTCTCCTACCTATAGAAAGGCTGGGAAGTGGGGTGCTAGCCTGCTGAACTTATTCTCAGCTCTACCCACCTGTGTCACAGAGCAACCTGATGCCATCACTGTACTTTGAGCTCTTGTATGACCTGGGAGACAATCTCTTTTCAGGAGAGATGTTCTATAGCCAAGGTGGGCACATGTGTGGTAGGAACAGGTGCTTCTTCCTGAGCACACCTGCCTAGGGGAGGAAGTGTGTAGCTATGATAATGACAACAACATAATTATGATAATGTCCAACACTAGGTGCCACACCATGTTCAGTTCTTCATAGGGACAGAGCTGGAAAGGGCATTCTGGGAATGGGAAAAGGCCATGCCAGGGTATAGGGGATCATGTCAGCTGCTGGGGTTAGCAGTTACACTGGGCATCAGGCCCTGTGCTCAACACCTCATCCCCTGTAAGAGGGGTGTTGTTACCTCCCCATGCTACATATGGAGACTTAAGACATAAAGAGAGGGTGATTATACAGCTAGGGTAGGGACAAAAAGGGAATAGGCCAATCGTAGAAAGCAGAGTTTAGAGAAGGATCAGTTGGTATGTCAGCATGTGGCACAAGCACAGATGTGCTCAGAAGATGAAACAAAAATGCCTTCGAATAAGAAAATTGACATGGATGGTTTCTAGCAGGGGAAGGGTCACTGAGGAGGCAGGATGACACACATTTTGAGAGTGACTTGACTCTGACAGGGGATGACTGCCCTTCCCCTGGGCTTCAGGGGTATTGGGTGGGATGCAGGACAGGTGCAAGGAGCCGGATGAAGAGGCTAGAACTTTCCTACCTCACTGCCTCCAAGGGTGAAATTCAGCAAGGGTGAAATTCACCTGAAAATCCAAAGCCTTCCTGCCATGCAACCTTTAACACACAGGCCAGAGGCAGCTCCTGTTGGTGCTAAATTTGGAACCAATAAGCAGGAGGCATTCTGATTATCTGTTTGTTTCTAGAAATGCTTGAGCCGGAGGGACTGTTGCCTGGAGAACAAAGTCAAAACAGAATGAAATCAAGAAAGGAATAAAATTTCCTATTCTAAGCATAGCCTTAGTGAGTAAGCAAGTATGTGACTGTTTGGAAAGTGCGTGTCAGAAAATGTGCGGAGGCTCAGAAAACCCTGGGAGGGGACCTGTATCAATTACTCATTTCTCTCCACAAACACTTGAAGAAGGCCCCAAACCTCACTGTCCTCATGCATATACTGTCATTTCACCTGGGCTGTATCTGACTCTGGTAGTAACACTTACTTCCTTTGTGAATTGGCTGGATGGAAGCATGTGTAGACACAGGTACATACCAGCACACAGTCACACACCTGTGCAAGGTAGCAGCATCTCCTCTTAAAAGGTTTCCTCTTGCTGGGTTTGGTGACACACGCCTGTAATCCCAACTACCTGGGAGGTTGAGGCAGGAGGATCACAAGTTTGAGGCCATCCTGCATAACATAGAAAGACCCTATCTCAAAAAATAAAAAGGGCTGGGGATGTGGCTCAGTGGTAGGGTACCCCTGGGATCAATCCTCTATACCACTAAAAAGGAAAAAAAGAAGTTTCCTCTTAGTTCTGGATCCATCTCAACAAACCCTAATGTTGGTAGCAAAAAATACTGATTATCGTCATAAACAGTGAGTAAGAGCCAAGAACCAACAATGACTTTCTTGTTCCCTTGTCATCCAATGGTCATAAATACATGAAGCAAAGACTGAACCCACCATTTTGACTCAAACCATTTATTTAAATCTATCTTCCTCTTCTTCCTCTTTTCCCTACTCCCCCTTTCCACTCCTATTTCTCCAATTCCTCCTCCGTCCCCACCCCAACTTCTCCTCCTTTTTGACATGTAGCTAATAAGTGGCAGGACCCTCTGCTGGCCCATCCATTGCTAGGTGTTCAGAGCTATAGTGTGGGATCCTGGTGGGTGTTGATAAGGGCTGGAGCTAAGAAAGGTGGGTCAGATAGTATAGGGTCTTCAAAGATGGGTTAAGAACTTAAGACAGTTCCCTCCAGGCCTAGGGAGCCCCTGAAGAGTTTGATTTTTTTTTTTTTTTTTTTTTTGAGCCACTTTTCGTGTTCCTTGACACTTGGTTGTTCCAGGTACATTAGTTTCACCCTGTGGGAAGTAGTTTGAAGCAGATAAGTATTTTATAAAATCTTTTTAAAATATTTACTGAATGCTTACTTATTAAAATTTTATGTTATCCTTTTAGCTGGTGTGTAGCACACAACCTGATTTCAGCTACTTGGGAAGCTGACAGGATCACAAGTTTAAGACCAGCCTCAGGAATTTATCGAGGACCTAAGCGACTCAGGGAGACCCTGTCTGTAAATAAAGTGGCTCAGTGGTTAAGTGCCCTGAGTTCAATCCCTGTCATAGGAAAAGAGGGAGGGAGGGAAGGAAGGAATGGAGGGAGGGAGCGAGCGAGGGAGGAAAACAGGCCACCCTGGGGCTGTAGCTCAGTGATAGAGCACTTGCCTAGCATGTGTGAGGCCCTGGGTTCAATTCCCACTACTACCCCCCCCCCAAAAAAAAGGTATATTTTACTATGTACCCAACTATCCAAGTGAGGAAACAGGTTTACTGAGTGTCTCTCATGAGCCCAGGTCACAGCTAGTCAGGAGTGGACATAGGACACAAACCCAGGTGGTCTGACTCTCCTGATTGACGGTCATAGTTCAGAGCAAGTCATTAACCCTGCATGAATGGTCAAGGCAGGTTTCCTGAGATCAGCCGTGGAGGCCACATTGGGTTGGCTCAGTGGGGCTTGTCTCTGCACTGCACTGGGTCCTGATGGTCACTGTCTTGGTTGCAGGTGCCCTGCTGCAGGAGGAAAGGCTAGATGCAGTGACTCTCCTGTATGCAACCTCGCTGCCCAGCTTCTGCCTGCTGGCGGGTGCAGCACTGGTGCTGGAGGCTGGTGTGGCCCCACCACCCGTTCCTACAGATTCCCGCCTCTGGGCCTGTATCCTGCTCAGCTGCCTCCTGTCTGTGGTCTACAACCTCGCCAGCTTTTCTTTGCTGGCCCTCACCTCCGCTCTCACCGTCCATGTGCTGGGCAACCTCACCGTCGTGGGCAACCTCATCCTGTCCCACCTCCTGTTTGGCAGCCACCTCAGCACCCTGAGCTATGTGGGCATTGCGCTTACCCTTTCAGGAATGTTCCTTTACCACAACTGCGAGTTTGTGGCCTCGTGGGCTGCCCGCCGGGGGCTGTGGCAAAGAGAGCAGCCTGGCAAAGGTCTTTGAGATCTGGGGGAACTCATGAACCACACCCAGGACAGCCTCATCCTGAATCAACCTTGGCCAATGGCCATGGGAAAAGTGGAAAACAGGCAGCCACCAGGCCAAGGGAAGGAGAGGCACCTTCTGGAAGGACTCCCTAAGAGCTGGAATGGTGACTTCCAGAGAGATCTACCTCTTGTCCCCACCTATCTTACCCTGTCACAGACCCCATCCACTGCGGGATGGTGGATCAAAGCCTGGCATAGTCACTGCACCTGTTGGACTAATTTTTATGATTAGTAAAAGTGTATCAACTATTACACTGAAATTTCTGGGCAAACTTTGAAAAATCTCAACGTGTTATGATGACAACGATTCTCAACAATTGCACAATTCTTCCTCCAGTGGGGTAAGCAGTGTGGGGTTCCAAGAAAGGGCTTTCCACTGCTAGATCCCTCAAGGACTTGGGGTAGTCTATGCCAACTCCAGGCAGCTGCTATAGCCTCATTCTTGGTCCTCCCATTTTTGGGTCTTCCATCCTCAAATAAACTATTTTTGCTTGGATCCTGTGTCATTCCTTGCGGGTACAGCCAAGGGAATAAAGGGAGAGCAGTGGGCCACCCATGCTGAAACTAGGACATTGTCTCTGACCTATCATAGCCTGTTCAAGCCCCCAGCCTAGCCCTGTTTTCTATAATCCCTCCATTAGCCAGGCCACTATTATCCATTTTTTGGACAGTGACATTGGCCTCCTCCCTGCTCTTCCCTGTCCCCTCTCCCAGGGCCCCTTCACCTGGAAGGAACTTTTCAAAAACACACATGCTCTGTGGCTTCATACTGCTCTAATGATATGGTCAGAACTTCCTACCCCAGACCACACACAGCTCTTGGGATCTGGCTCCTGTGGCTTCATCAGGCTCCTGTCTCACTTCTCTTTCCCTTGGACTCCGCCTTCCAGGCTCAGTAACTTCCTTCAGGTTCACACAATGCCAGATACACCCTTGCCAGAGCCTTTGCCCATGCTGTTCCCTCTGTCTGGCACCCTCCTACGCTCCTTCCTTCTTTCTGCTATACCCTTGCCAAGGGGGAAAGGTCAAACATGCACATCTCCCTTATTTTTTCGGTATTGACCCAGGGGTGTTTGCCACTGAGCTACATCCTTAGTTGTTGTTGTAGTTCATTTTTGTACCAGAGATTGAATTCAATGGCTCTTAAGCACTGAGCCACATCCCCAGGCCTTTTTTATTTTTTTATTTTTGAGACAGTGTCTTATTAAGTTGCTTAGGGCCTAGCTAAGTTGTTGAGGCCAGCCTTGAACTTGTGATCCTCCTGCCTCAACCTCCTGAGTCACTGGGATTATAGGCATGCACCACTGTGCCAGCCTACCTTGCCTTTAAAGACCAGAAGCTTGGAGTCATGGCACATGCACAGAGAGGCTGAGACAAGAGGATTGCAAGTTTGAGGCTGACCTGGGCAAGACCCTGTCTCAAAATAAAAAATAAAAGGGGCTGGAGGTGTAGTTCAGTGGTAGAGTACCCTGGTTTAATTGCCAGCAATGCAAAAAAAAAAAAAAAAAGCGAGAGAGAAACCTAGGGGTTAGGGTTTGTGGGTGGGTGGCTCAGTGATGGAGCACTTGCTAAACTGTTCTGGGTTCTATCCATAGTGCGTGCACGCTCTCTCTCTCTCTCTCTCTCTCTCTCTGTCTCTCTCTCACACACACACACACACACACACACAAAAGCATGGTGGCCTGTGCCTGTAGTGACAGGTTTTACAGGCTTAAACAAGAGGATCACTTGAGCCCAGGAGTCTTGAGATCAACCTGGGCAACATAGCAAGACCCCTTTGTCTCAAAGGGAGAGAGAGAAGCCCCAAAAGGAAGACTGCTAGGAGAGGGTCTTAACAATGGGCCATGCCACAGGGCTGTGGGTGAACAGGGTAAAGCATTGGGGTATCCCCATTGAGGAAGTGGGAGCACTCAGCAGGTAGCACTCAAAGTTAGCCCAGGGCCTTGAAAGGAGCAGAGCTCCCATGCAGAAAAACTAGGGCAGGAGTTTCTATCCCTAGAGCTAGCCTGGAGTCCTGTGACCAGCTGTCCCCCACCCTCAGCCTTGTCACATCACCTCTCTGTCTTTCTTTGGTGCTTCCTTATACCCAGCTACCTCCCCTCAGGGATCACCTGTTAAAAATGACAAGGATCCAGCCTAGAGCTGGCAGTCCAGGGGCCGAATCCTGCTCTGCCCACCTCACTATGAATGTTGGGTAGGTACCCTCCCTTCTCTGTGCCTCAGTTCCATATCTGTAAAATGGGGCTGATGATTCCAATGAGGAGGATTTTAATGAGTTGCCACTGGGCAGCATCAGAGATGAGAAAGAAATTGATGGTGCCAGCTGTCTCTATCCCTATCTTGGGTAGTCACCTCCCCATTTCTAAGGTTCCAGACCCATCTGGAAAATGTCTCTTCTTGGTTGAGGATGGGGAGCTAAAACAGGCTGCAGCTGGGATCTAGGAGGACTGAGGTTCAGGGAGGAATCACTCATTTCTTTATGTAACCAGAATTCCTAAAGGACCACTGTGCCAGTCAGTACTAGGTGGGGCTGTGTGAAGGGTCAATCTAAGGCTGGGTAGTGGCCAGCTGGTGAGGGACTAGGAATAGAGGCACAGGGGTTCCTGGCCCCTGACTCCACCCAGGCTGGCTTTGCAGGAGGGGAAATGGACCTAGTTGAGTCACCCGCCACCCACCCTCCCTGTGACTCAGAGATGCAACTAGCCCAGCCCCACCCTCATGTAGCTTGGGCACTTCTGAACTCCACTCTCAGGCTTGGCCAGGCAGAACAAAGGAGGATGGCTTTGGTTTGGCTGAGCCTCCTCAGAGACTCAGGACCCTTCCCAACTTGAGAGGTCCTATTGCCATAGCAGGAGCATCCCTGCACCACCCTCACTCAGGGTCCTGGGCTTGGTGGGATGCTTGGCTAATAAGTGAGCTCCCCGTCACATCAAACCCTGATGGTTATGGGGAGTAATTAGATATGAGCTTGACTTGGAAACTAGTTCATCACCAGATTCAGGACCATCAGGTATCTAAGTTTCGCCCCAACAAGGCCACAGCCAGTGCCTTCCCATCACTCCTCCCAAGCAGTGGGCACAGAGACTGGACTGAGTCAGAAAGCCTGGGTTTCAGTACGGGCCTTTGCTACTCATGGCATGATTTCAGACTGGCCTCTTCTGGCCTCATAGTGTTGTTAGGAGTTATCACAGGGAGACCAATGGGGAGAGTCCTAGTGAAGGTCATTGTACTTTAAGGCTTTGTCTTTCACTAGTTTCTGTTGCCTCTGGCAAGTGGCTTCACCTCTCTGAGTCTCCATATTTGCATCTAGTCCCCATCTTTGCATCTAGTCCCCCCTGCTAGGAAGCTTTCTCAGGATAAGAGATGTCACCGCCCTGAAGCTCTTCTCTCCTTGAACCCTATACCATGCCAAATTGAGTTTGAAGCTCCAGCTCAATGGCACCCCAACTCCTTACACCACTCCAGGTAGGGACCCAATCATATCCCATCCTCTGAGCTAGATCAATTTCTCTCTTCTACACCAGATCAGATTTCAAGGTGACCTGCTGCTCTCTCCCCAGACATCAGCACAGGGTATGGCAGGGACTGGGTGGTGGAATCCTCCCTTATCCAAGGGAGATGTGTTTCAAGACCCCCCATGGGTGACTAAAACTGCAGATGGTAACTTAATCATATGTAGCCATATTTTTTCTATACATACATAAATTAAGTACCTTTTCTATCTTAACTAAGCACGCAATCACACACTGCAGCTGTAACTTTTGCAATTTGAGGTGTGACAGCAAAACTTGCATTTTTTCCCTTCACAATTTTAGATAGAAGTTTCATTCTTACAATAGATCTTAGTAATCTCAGTATATGATTTTTTTTCTTTCCTTGTTGAGAACATTCTTTTCACTTAAAGAAAACACTTTACACATTATCTCTGTCACATCCAAATTGCCAGCATCACTATTATTGTGCTTTGAAGGTATCCATTAAGTAAAATAAGGGTTATTTGAATATAAGCATTGTGACACCCCAGTTGATCTGATAACCATGATTAAGAAAACACCTACTAAGTGGATAACAAGTGAATAGCATATACTGAGAGGAAACATTGGGAGAAGGGATGACTTACATCTAGGCAAGTAGAAGTTGGACAATGTGAGATTTCATCGTGCTACTCAGAACAGAATACAATTTAAAACTTACAAACTGTTTATTTCTGGAATTTTCCATTTAATATTTTCAGACTGCTCTCTTTACAGTGAATAACAGAAATAATAGAAAGTGAAATTGTAGATAAGAGATGGGGGCTACTGTACTAGTAAAGGAGTTCTGTAGTCAGACTTGGGTTCAAATCCTGGAGCTGGGAATGTGGAACTATGTGACAGGCAAGCACCTTCCCTTCTTGTGTCTCTGTGTGAAGCGGCAATAGCAGTAAAACCTAACCCCAATCAGCTTCAGAAAGGGCTTAGCAATAATGCCTAAAAACATAACAGGTCCTCAATTAAACTCACTCAAGGCAGATGCTTACCAGTTCCTCCAAAAAGCTCCTTGGGCCATCTCTCCTACCTCTTTGCCTTCCATTGCATATTGAGAGCCCCAAGAGCATGCTCCTGCCTGGGCAGAGTGGTGTGGATGTCCCAGCCTCCCCCCCTGGCCCCGCCTTGGAGGAAGCCAGGGAAGCTGAGGCCTTTCTGGGCATCCTGCCATCGTGAACTTGGGAACAAAGCCTTGTCTCAGTCCCAGCTGCCAGGGTGCCCTTCCTGCCCTCCCCTGGTGGCCCTTGGATTGTCATTCTAGGAGGCTAGGGCAAATGAGGACTCTTCTTACTCCCTTATTTGCCCCCCAAATAATCCGAGGGATGCCAGAAATTCTACCATCTCACTGTTTCTGCTCAGTTGCAAATGCTTTCTGGAAATAATACAAAATAGTTAACTGAGGGCCACTTCACAGGGAGCCATGGAAGGTTTTAAATAGAAAAGAGCCATGGTCCTCAGTATATATTTCTTGAAAAAAAAAAAAAAAAGAATCTTCAATTTCTTCTGGACCCTATGTGGAGGAAAAATTAGGAGCTTGAGCCAAGGGTCAGGGAGACTAGGGAAGACCTGTTGTGGTGGTCCGGGTGAGCAGATGATAACAGAGACAGCACTGGGGACAGTTGTATTGATTTAGGATAATAATTTTTTAAAACATTAAAGGAGGCCATTATTTTGGACTAAGATTCTGCAGTAGGGCCTAATACACCAGTCTAAACATTAAAATGGAGTCACCTATGCTCACGTTCTGCATCACTAAACTGAAACTGGTTGTTATCTGACCTTAATCAGAAATCAGGAGATAAGGAAAAACAACCAAAATTCCCCAACAGGCTGGTTTCAACTGGCATGACAATGAAGTTTCTGAGCTTTAATCTTTTAATTCTACAGAAAGTAACCTAAAGTAATCTGATATTAACCAGTTATTCTTCTAGTGTTCTGTTCTCCCTGCCAGCATCTTACAAAGAAAGTGACTTTGACATGATTAATCAGCTATTTTCTTTTTTGGTACCATGGATTGAACTAAGGGGCACTCAAACACTGAGCCTCATCCCAGCCCTTTTTTTTGTATTTTATTTGGAGGCAGGGTCTCACTGAGTTGCTTAGAGTCTCAGTAAATTGTCGAGGCTGGCTTTGAACTCGCCATCCTCCTGCCTCAGTCTCCCGAGCTGCTGGGATTACAGGTGTGCACCACCGTGCCCAGCTACCAATCAGCTTTTTGTTCTTTGTTTCTGTTTTATTTAGTCTTTCTCTGTTCATAAGACTTTCTGCTCCATCCATAAGAATACTTATTTTACTTTTTGATTGTTTGTTTTGCTGAATACTGAGGATATCCTACCACTGAGCTACATACCCAACTCCCTTTTTTTTTTTCATTTTTTGAAACAGAGTCTCACCAAGTTGCCCTGGCTGAGCTCGAACTTGTATCCTGCTTCAGCCTCCTGAACATTGAACGAAGGGTAGACTTTTCTAGAATCAAACAACCAATTAAGATTTTAAAATCAAAATTATTCCCAAGAATAATGGCTTAAGGCAACAAAATATGTATTATCTCCCAGTTTCAGCAGGTCAGGAATTTGGGAGTGGCTTAGTGAGGTGGATTTTGGCTCAGAGTATTTCGTGAAGTTACAGTCAAAATGTTGGCCAAAGTTGCAGTCTTCCAAAGGTTTGACAAAGGCTGAGGTTCTGCTTTCAAGATGGGTCATTCACATGGCTGTTAACTGGGGGCCTCAGTTCCTTGCCTTGTGGGCCTCTCTCTATGGCTCTTGGTATGGTAGCTATCTTCCACCAGAGTGATTCAAGAGAGCAAGGAGCTACAGTGTCCTTTTTAATCCAATCACAATGGTCACACTTTGTCCTCATTAGATTCCCTAATATCTTATTGCACAGGTCAAACCTGTTTAATACAGGCTGCCCACAGTTGACTCACACAAAGGCATGAACACCAGGAGGATGGGATCACTGCAGCCATCTGAGGTTGGCAAGTTTGTGAGTGACTGAGGATGTGAGGACATAACTTGGGGCTATAAGGTCCTTGCTTAGTATCTGGATGGCCATATTAAGTGACAGCCCTATTTTAGGTAAAGAGTTTCACTTTCCTGCCAAGGGTTCTTTCTGAGAAAGCCTCACCACTCCCTCTTACCAACCCAACTCTTAACCATTGCATTAGGACCAGCCTGGCTGATACCTGAACCTGCCCTATAAAAATCTCAGAACCCAAGCCTGTTTTGCCTCTCTTTCCTATAGAGAGATGGCCTTTATTTGTCAGCTCTGACAAGTAAACTCTCTCTGCCTAGTCTCCGTCTCTCATTTCTTGCTTACCAGTCTCTCGTTCCTCACTTTCCTTTCAGGGGCCACAGGGAATTAGTCTGGAAGCTTTCTGCTTCGGGTAGGATCTTGTCAACCACACTACTGTATGCCCCCTGACAAAGTACTGCACAATCTGATCCACAGCAAGCACTTAGCAAATGTTTGCTCTGTGAAAACTGCCTTCTGTCCTACAGACAGGACAAGTTATAGAATCCCCAGCTTGGTACTTGAAGCCCTGAATGCTCTGGTATTGCTAAGCCCATTCCATTGCCCCACCCCTGTTCCCTATGTCTATTATATACTGGAGCCTTCTTTCTTTCTTCTTTTTTGGTGGGGAAGGAGAGCATACTGGAGATTGAACTCAGGGTACTTGACCACTGAGCCACATCCCCAGCCCTATTTTGTATTTTATTTAGAGGCAAAGTCTCACTGAGTTAGTTGCTTATTGCCTTGCTTTACTGAGGTTGGCTTTGAACTTGCAATCCTCCTGCCTCAGCCCCCCCAGCCACTGGGATTATAGATGTCCGCCACTACGCCCAGCTTGCTGGAGACTTCTAATAATGAGGCTTCCCTTTGTCAGAGGACAGGGGTCTGAGAAGGTCCCTCTGTAACAGTGATTCACTTCATGCTTTTTTTTTTCGTTTTTGCCACTGTGACTTATTTTTAAAATGGACATGTTTCTTTCTCTTCCTCTACATCTTCTCCTCAATAATCTCAGGGGAAACAGGATTACCTTTCTTCCCCCATCCTAGGAGTTATCTGTCCTTTAGCACATACCACAGGAATGAAGTAATTCAGATTTAGGGATGGCACCAAAAGATCTAAGAAATGACAACCTCCCAAATTAGCAAGTGAATTACCACTCTAGATAGAGAACACTGGAATGTAGCCTTTGAATCACCCCTTTAAAAACCTACTTCCCCATGATGAGCAATCACAGCTCTGGACTTGAGTCCCCTGTGTTTCTCTTGCTGGCAAAGCCATAAAACTTCTTTTTCCTTTTCTCAAAACTGTGTCCTCATTATGGGATTGGCATTGGGGACAAGGACGGAGATTTCAAAATACCTCCAAGTGGGCAGTAGGACCTCAACTTGGCCTCAGTAAGGAACCTGATTTAGGCCACTGAAAAGAATTTCAGGATGCATCCAAAGAAAGGCACAAGATTTTAAAAAGTGATTACAAAGGTGCTATAATCCTTATAGTTCACAAGTCTGAGGCAGGAAGATCTCAAGTTCAAAACCAGCTTCAGCAACTAAGCAACTTAGCAAGACCCTGTCTCAAAATAAACAAACCAACCAAAGGGGGCTGGGGATGTGGCTCAGTGGTTAAGTACCCCAGGGTTCAATCCCTAGTTTAAAAAAAAGGGTGGGGGAGAAACAAAGGTGTACATCCCTGAAAGGCAAGGTGCAGACACCCTTCACCTCTCAGAGAAGAAAAAGACTAGTGATGTATTCAGGATTGAGCTCTCTGATTATATATAGGATTTTCCTGGGAAGAAATATGTAGGTTCCCACGCAAGCTTTTTTAAAATCAAATCCCATGTCAATCATTTGATATTTGGGTTTCAGAATGTTTCTTTTTGGTTAAGCAGTCTAGCCATAAATCAGTTGTGGGCGCATTATGTAGTTTTTAAGATCTGCTGATATTTAAATTAATTGGTTTTGTTCTAATTTATCTAGTACAAGCATACACTGGAGGTTTTGTTCATCTAACTAAAGAGACAAGCATGGCTAGTCATTCTCACAATTCATAGCAATTCTAAACAAAGCCTTCTGGGGAAGCCAGAATTGTACCCCTTGCTTCAGGACCCCTAGGTCACACCTAGTTTAAACAGATGAAAACTTTGAAAAGGCTTATAAGACTATGCCTCTTCTGAGGTAGGATCTAAACCCCTTTTTCTCCCCTATATGGAGTGACTTTCTAGAAAAGCACTTTGAAAACAATACAGGACTATGCACATATGAGAGGAAATACCTTGACTTGGGACCAGCAGGTCCAAAGAGTGAGTATATCATCCATAGTGAGAGATGTCCATTATGCTAAGCATGGACCATGACTGGCCTGGCACTATAGAATTGCTGAATCTTCACAGATGAGGACACTGAGGCTCTAAGAGGCCCTAGGTCACATTGAGGGTAGGTGTCAGGGCTAAGTTCAGGTTTGCAGATACAGCCTTTCAAGCTAGAAAACTCTGGAGACCTGACATGTCCTAGAGAAGGGACTATGCACCCTTAAGACTGATACTTAAGTGCTGTCACATACAACAGCACTCAAGAAAAAAAAATTTTAAAAATTTTATAATATTGGAATGTTTATTTGAAAACTATCTTCTGTGTAAATTTGATCTTAGAAAACTAGAGTAGGGCCACTGATGGATGTAGGTTGTTTGGGGCCTGTAGGGTTCCTAGAGCACTATTTGAAGGCCACTTATCCAGTAGGTTGGCACTTACTGTAAAAAGTTCAGGGGGTGCCATGATGCTTAAGGCTCTGGTTTTGGGTTGGAAGGAACAAAGTAGGATTGTGGCAGTCTCATTTATGAGTTGTTCAGTCTAGCGAAGGGCAGCAGGATTCCAGGCGCTGGTGCTCTGGTCTCTCTCCAGTGTACCACCTGCCTTATTTCACCCTCTGGCCAGCAGCCATGGCCTGCCACTCATAGGGTAGAAAATTTATCTTCACCTCTAACAATCAAGTTTAATCTTTAAAGATATAGGTTACAAAGTTGAAAGCTGTGGTATCACTTTCTTTTTTTTTCCCTTATAAAAGGTATCATCTAGTACATTCCTGTATCAACAAAGATCCTTCAAGTTCAGATCCTGATATAGGATCAACAATAGGTCTGTACTTGGACCCAAAGCAGGGGCCTAGGAGATGATTTACAGTGGAATCATTAAACGGACATCCTTCTCATAGATGTCAGGGATCATTCCCACTGGGGAGCTGACCATGTGTATAGTATTCTTGCCAAACAGCTGGAACTCATAATGGATGAGTTGCTCCCAAAAGCCAGCATTGGGTCGGATGATGGGCCGGCATGACTTGGTCCATGTGTGGGCATCTAGCAGGGACATGGCATGGTACTTCATGAGGTAGGCAAGGCACAAAGTGGCTGAGCGGCTCACGCCAGCGGCACAGTGTAGCAGTGTACGGCCCTGCTTCATTTCCACATTGTGGATGTGGTCGGCAATGGGGTCAAAGAAGTCATAGAGCTTGGAGATGGGTGCGTCAGCCACAGGCACCTGTGTATACTGGATATCCTCATAGATGGTATTTACCACCTCTACTGAGACATTGATGACTGAAGTGATCTGGTTGCTGGACAGCAAGAGCTTGTTGTTGGCAGCTACACCATTGCTGATGTACAGGCTTCTGGTGATCTGTGAGAGGCCGCTGATTGAGGGCTGCCGGAACTGAACTGGGAAGGTGCACAGGGGTGCTGTCATCAAGGCGGTGGGTCAGCAGTTGGTGACACATGAGGCCTGCATTTTTCTAAGCTGTGTCCCTGGAAAACTGAAGAGAGGGAGAGAATGTTTAGAGTGTAGGTGCCCAGCAGGCCAACCCAGGAGACTTCTGGGAAATGGACAGATGGGTTCATGGGATTCCCTAAGGCAGTCCTCTGACCATCACAGGAGAATCACTCAGGGAACTCACTAATAATACACATACCCAGATTTTGGCCCCTCCCCAAATACACCAAATTAGACTCTCAGGTAAGGGGCATAAATTTGCATTTCAGCTTGCTTCTTAGGTGATCTAATGCATACTGTCCTACAGAACAAAAGGCAAGTCCCTGAGCCTGGCAGTAGTGGCTTGCCTTGAGGGGTCCCTCATCTCTATTTGGGTAGGTCAACTTGAATTCCTCAGCTGTGCCCTGGCCTGATTCTCCATCTAGGCTCACAAAGTCCTCTTCTTCCCCTCTTCAAAATTCTCTCCTTCCTTCAAGTCCCGCTAAGTGGGAATCATTTGCAATATCTTCCTCCTTAGTCTTCTGATTATATGCTAAAGCATGAGACTCTGAACCAGTGACTTGAAACCAGAGCTCACTGAGAGTCACTGGGAGGGGAGAAGAGTAAGACCAGGAAGGTTCCTGCTCTCCTCACAAGAACCATCTCTTTGAAGAGATGGAATGCACTCATGTGGAACTGATGTCAAATAACAAAATCCTACATTGCTAAACATTCTCCTGTGCCTTGCCTCTAAAGAGAGCCTAGGGAAAGGAATGTCTGGGAGCTTCCCAGAGGCTAGCATAATGGGCACCAAAGCAACCCCAGGAGCAAGAGCAGAGAAGCAGCAGAGCCTCACAAAGACTTGCCATACCAGCACCACCATGTCTGCAGCAGGGCTGTGGCGTGAACCCCTGGGAGGGGCAGACTCCTGTCTTCTCCTCATCTTGGATCCCTCACTTTCTAACTCTTGAACTAAGCTTCAAAAATTCAACACCCTCTTATGTCTTACTGAAAAAGGGACATTTGGATTTAGATCACACCTCTCCAGTCCAAAGGGCAGTCTTCGCCAGGCAGACTAATGAGAAACCAAACATTTTTTCCCCCTGCTGCCCAAAATTAGGATAAGATAGAGCCCCTCAGCTTGACTGTCAAGGTCATTTGTGGCCTGGCTGCTTCCTTTTCTCTAGCCTCCCATTAGCCTTGCCCAAGTCCTCAGTTAGATTGAGCCACTGACAGTTTCTCATGACATGTCTTCTCTAGCCAGAGGCCTTTGTCTCTCCTGCTCTCTCAACCTAGAATCCCGCTTCCTTATAAACCTATCAGATCCTGAATTATTCCGTTCAGCAGCACAGTGGAAATCTAAGGAGCCTTGAGATCTTAGGCCAAGAGTCTCTTCTTTAAAGGAAACCTCCTGGAAACACTCTCTTCCCTCTCCAATGCTTGATTAAATTCCTGCTCCAGGCCTTAGTAGCCTGATGTTTTCTCCTTCCTAACACTTCCAAAACCACTGAAGATGTGGCTTTGCCTTGAGCTATCTGACAATTTGATAAAAGTCTTCTTCTTAAGACACCATGAGCCCTTTAGGAGAACAATTATCTTAATGTCCATTGTATCATGAACCAGTGCCAGACTTCCTGTAAGTGCTTGATAAATACTGGTTGAATTAGGAAACCATTCCAATACCATGACCCCAGGAGACTTTTGGGAAATGGATGGATGTGTAATGCCAGATTCGTGGGACCCCCAATAGAACTCCAGGAGTCGAATCCGATGCAATCACACAAGAGTCTTTATTGCAAGCTGGAGCCCGGACTCATAACCTTTTCCGAAGCAGCTGTCCCGAGGAGTGAGTCCTGGCCCTTAGTTCAATGAGGGTTTATAGATTTTTGGGGAATACTCACAACATGACACAGCAAATCATTTCATATGGCGGGGAAAATCAAACAACATCTCTTAACATTGATTAGCACATTCACTGGCAGGAACAAGTTGGGTAAGGGTGATTGGTGAGTTCAAGAGGTGGATACATTTGAGCTGATTGGTTTAAGCCACGAGAGGTGTACTCGATAAACTGCAGGGTTGCCTAATCATGTTATCAATCACCAAAACTACTGGGAGGGTCACCTGGCATTTCAGATATTTTCCCTGTCTCATGCTGATTGATGGTTGCTAGGGGGGTGCTATGGGTCCTCACCTAGCATAACAGAGTCAGGGACACCTGGCACCGCATATCTCTCCTGTTAAACAACTCAGCAGGGTGGGTATGAGCCTAGGAGTGCTCTGTGGGTTTTTCCAAGGACAAGGGTCACACCCCCTCCCTCGGGACAGGCCTTGAGGTAAAAGCTGGTTTCTCAAAAATGGAGTCACATCAGTTTCTCAGATGGGTCTATGGGACTCTCTAAGGTGGTCCTCTGAATATCACAGCAGAATCACTCAGGGTTCCTAGGCTTCTGGAAAGAATGCTAAAGATTGCAGAGGGAAATTCAACCTGCCAATGCCCCAGGGTCAAATTCATTAGGCTCACCCCAAGAAGGGCAGATAGGGCTGGTTTGTTGTAAAGGTCATTTAAGGGACATGGGATGAGGTCTAAAACCCAGGTGGAAGGCTAAATGCTAGGAGATATTCTGGACTCTTACCATCAGACCCCCCCTCCAAAATTAACTGAGGAGCCCCCAACCAGTGCCTAGAGGGTAGAACAGAGGAGACTGTTGATTGAGTGACAAAAAGTATGAAAAGACACTACTTTTTAAAAAAGACTAAGATCCTACCCTGGGGCTCAACAGATCAGACTAAAAATCAAAATGGAGTGACTCACACTAAAGTTCCACTTCACCAAACTGAAACTAAGTTGTTCATCTGACCTTGGAGAAATGAGGATCAGAGAGGTAATTGCCAATGTTCTCAAACAGGCCACTCTCAACTGGCAAAATAGTTCCCTGGGTCTTAATACTTTCATAATAAAAGGAAACCTAAAGTAATTTGATGTTAATCAATCAGTTTTTCTACACTTTTGTCTCGAGGGTGAGGCAGGAGGATCAGTTCAAAGCTAGCCTCAGCAAGACCCTGTCTCTAAATAAAATATATAAAAAAAGGGCTGGGTAATGTTTAAGAACCCCAGGGTTCAATCCCTGGCACAAAAAGTAAATAAATAATTGTAATTTTGCCCTTTGACAATAGGAGTAACAGTGCCTATCTTAAAAGGATGTTGTGATCTGGGTGTGGTGGCACAGGTCCATAATCTCAGCAACTGGAGAGGGTGAGGCAGGAGGACTGCAAATTCAAGGCCAGTCTCAGCAATTTAGCTAGATCCTGTCTCAAAATAAAAGGGCTGGGGGTGTGGCTTAGGGGTAGAAGGCCTCTGGGTTCAATCCCCACTACCATAAAAAATAAAATAAGAATTTTGTGAAAATTTAAAGGAGATAATCCAGTGTTGAATATAGAGCCTGGCACCGAATGAGCACTTTAAAAATGATAACTATTTCTTCTTGCTGTTGTTAGTGGAGTTAAAAAGCGAGGCGTTTCCTCCAAATCAGCCTGCCCATCAGTTCTCCAGCCTTCACCTCGTGAGTCTCAGCACCCTTTGGGAAGAGAATAAAGAGTTTAATTCCAGACTGGAGCTCAGGAGTCGCAAAGTTCCCATGAGGGAAAAAAAAAAAAATGACCCGAGACTTGTTCAGCATGAAGAAGAGGGAGAGAAAGAAATAGCAACTCGACAGCAGTTGAGGTTCACCATTTTACAACCTATGAAGAAGCCTTGGGCTTCCCTCGTCTAGTTCGACCTTCACAGCTACCTAATCAAACTGGTGTCTAGAGTTAATACTTCCATTTGTCACAGGTGGAAAGAGAGGCACAGAAGGGAGGCCTTGTTCGGGGCCGCCCAAGGCCCAAGAGCTGGTCGTCCGGCTCATTACAGGTGGAAAAAAAGTCGGCAAACACCGAGAAGCGTTGGTTAAATTCTGGCTTATATAGCAGAACAAAATCCACGGGTTGATAGGTTCGAGGCTCTACTTCCAGGGGTGAATTAGGTAGGTTACCTGGGAATTAGCATTGGAATAGGCTTCTTTTCAACTCGACGTCAAGATCCCACCAGTCTTACCTCTCTCCAGTAGGAGTACAAGGGGGTTCGTTCATGAAGAAGTGGCACCGATTATCCCCAGCCAAGGTTCTCAAAGAGAGAGACTTGCTCGGAAGCACAGACCGCAATCCCCGCCGGCCCAGCAATCTGATTGCCATAATAATGGTTTCTCCTCGGGGGGAGACGTCCGCTGCCCAGGTCTCGGGAGAAATCTCGGTTTCCGTTCTGCGCTCGGAGCAGCCCCTCCAGGATTTAACCTATTACCACCTCCGCGATCACTCCTTGGTCACAGTCGACCTCACCCTCGCCGGCTTATTCTGGCCAGCCCAATTCGTCTCTATAGCAACGCGCTAAATCGCACTATGGCGGCCGCCGAAGGACAATTCTGCCGCGTCCTCAGCCTCCCGGTTCGCCCCGCCCCCAGGCCCCGCCCCATCGCGTGTTTCCCAGGCAACGCACAAACCTCTGCTGGCCGCGTCTGCCTTGGGTCTCACTCAGTATCTGCGCAAGCGTAGCAATCATGGTTTCCATTCCCGCGTCGTTCCCCTCCAGTGTCGAGGACGAGACCGCACGGCCGAGTAGGCCCTCGGTTACTTGGGATCTGGATTTGTACAAGGATTACAAGTCTTCCTCCAAAGCGACCGCCAGTTCCGGCGCCACTGGATTTACGGCGCGACCAGCGCGGCGACCGCCAAGAAACCGGCCACGGGGTCCAGCCGAAGGTCTACTTCCTTCGGCCACGAACCTCACAGCCATCGGTGTTCTTCAGGTGCAGCCTTGGTTCCCCCGAACTCTCTTAGACCGGACCCAGAACCTGCGCCTCTCAACGCTTATCTCCAGAGGCCCGTGTTCCCCTTTCTCGCACCCTAGGGGAACCTGGATTTCTCAAAGACCCTGACCCCAACTTCTTTCCAGTCCAGCTCTGACACCTAGGGGCCCGTCTGAACGCCTTCAGCTCTGACTCCCGCGAGTAACCCGGAGTCCTAGCTCCCAACATTTCCTCCAAATCTGCCCGCCTGTCAGTTCTCCAGCCTTCACTTCGAGCCTGAACCTGCCTGAGCCTGGTGAGACCAGGGTCCACCTCAGGCTTGAAACTTTCCAACACCCGTCTTCTTAGCCTCCACGTTTCTCAGTGATACTGGAAAAAACCCCAGTTGTCTACCTGTTCCCTATCATTAGGAGTCCCAATTTCCCGCACCCTTTTTCATTTCTGAATTCCTGTCGCTGCATCTCTTGAAGGCTCCTGTAGAGGACTGGCTGTGGAAGGCAATTTGGTTCAAAATGACCATTATTTATTACTTGAAAGGGAATATTTCCAATCATTGTTTTTTTTTAAAAAAAAATCTTTTCTTGTATTGATAAATTTGGTGCATTGCTAAGAGGATGAAGAATGTTTTATGACCAGGCTTGGTAACACACATATATCAGCCTCTGCAATTTAGGGAGAACTTCCCACAAAATGATAAGGGCTAGTTATGTAGTGCAGTGGTAGCACAACCCTGGGTTCAATCCCAGGACCACCACACACACACAAATATGTATCTTTAAATATTTTTAGAATTTTAGTGTTTTTTTTTAAAACAAGATTTAGGGGACTTGCTGTAAGCACCTTGACCTCTGAACTAGTTTTTTCCATTAACTCATGTCTAATGCTGTGTTGCCCTGCAAAGAAGTCAGAGAAATGAAAATGAGAGATTGGAGATATTTGTTTATTAATATTTGTTTGTAAATATAAAAATATTCACAAGACCATTGTTCCAAATTGGCTGAAGATGAATTAGAAAATAAAATCTAACCCTTCAAAATGTTTTACCCTTTAGAAAATTGCCTTTTAAAATCGCAGTTAGGAAAGTAATATACACTTATAGAAAAATCAGAAAAGAAAGACCAGCAAAATGAATGACCTGAGACAATCACTGTAGCATCTTGACATATATCATTCCAGGTCCATTCATACACGTGTGTTAAACTTTTTGAAAAATCCGTCACAAAGAGTTCATTGTTTAGTTACCTGATTTTTCCCCATCTAATACACCTAAGATGTTTATTTTTTTTAACTATCTTTTTTTTATGGACCTTTATTTTATTTATTTATATATGGTGCTGAGAATCAAACCCAGTGCCTCACACATGCTAGGCAGGTGCTCTACCTCTGAGCTACAACCCCAGCCCCAGTGTTTATGTTTTATACATAGTCACATATATTTTATTGTCTGGCTTGCTAAAGTTATTCGTTTTTCTTTTCTCATTGTTCTACATTTAGTTTCCAAATTTTAGCAAATACGAGCATTTATTTTTAAGTAAGCCAAAACATTTAAAGGTATATATTTGTTAAACCACTTCATGGTGTAACCAAATTATCAATATTGAAAACTCAGTGGCTGGCAATACCTGGTCTTTTTTTTTTTTTTTTTTAATCAATTCCTCATTTTGTTCAAATTTTTTACTTGGAGTACCTGGCTCCATCCTATTCCACCTTCCCCACCTCATCCCATTTCTACTCACTTTCCAGAGTCTTCTAAAGCCCTGTGCACTCCAAACTTCCCTCATGTTTGTAAATTTTTCCCAAACCCTTTTCCCTTAGAATTTCCCTATTAACCAGCCCAATCTTTGTACAGACTCTTTATTTTATTTTTCCCCTGTTCTGATTTACTCCCCACTTCTTAGATTCTCCTTAGATTTATGCTGTGAAGTTCTGCTCCAACCCACCATATCCTCTCTCAAATTCAACCCTTTGACCTGGTTCTCCAACTTTGACTCTTCTCTAAGATTGTTCCGTTTCACCTTCTTTTTTTCATTAAGGTAACTGCTTCTAGGGCTAGGGGTATAGCTCAGTAATAAAGTGTTTGCCTAGTATGTGCAGGAGCCTGGGTTCCATCCTCAGCATTGCCCTCCCCGCCAATAAAAGCCAAACAAACAAAAAACAGTTACTGAGGGTTGAGCATTGTCTCTGATTCCGTTTACACTTCTCTTTGGACTGCTCTTGGCTCTTCAACATCCTTCTCAGGTATCCAAGTCACAGTTCTTTAGCACACACCTTGTCCACAAGGAGAGAAACATGGTTATTCCCTTGCTCCTCTAAAAATTATGAGAAAGCTGTGCATGTCCTAAGAAACTTCAGCCACTCCCCCAGAAGCCAATGAAATCAGGCCCTAACCCTGGCTTTGGTCTCAGCCATCTCTAACTGGTACTACTTTCCCCTCCCCATTCCAGTATAATGGATTCCAGTGAAGCAGCATTGAGCAAATTTTTACCCAAGAGCCACTTATCT
This sequence comes from Marmota monax, assembly GCF_021218885.2. Lineage (NCBI taxonomy): Eukaryota > Metazoa > Chordata > Mammalia > Rodentia > Sciuridae > Marmota > Marmota monax. The sequence continues at coordinate 1,961,528 of NW_026695237.1, read as the reverse complement.
CGGGTGATTATTCGTGACAACCTCAGTGCACAAGGAGTCTATGAGACAGAGGTAAAGTAGTCACAGTTTTTGCATTAGAGTGTGTTAAGGATTTAAATCATATTCATTTTATATTCCCCGTATCCTGGAGGCAGTAGATCCTTGAGGTGATAGGGAGTCATCAAGATGTTCTAGGGGAGACCCCATTTTTACAGAGGAGGCAGTTGATAATTGGGGTTACTGACTTGTTCATGGTATCATACCTGTTCCTGAACTAAAGGAGCCAGAGAGAAAGACTCCATGGTTTTTTGCCTCTTGTATTTTTTTCTCAAAGTATATTATCTCTCTAGGGAATTCATGAATACATTCTTACTATTCCCATTCAAAGTCTTAGGTTCTAGAGCTTGAATCAACATCAACATTTATCTGGTCATTTTTTTTACTCTGGGTGTTAACCCCATTTTCCAGATTAAAACTGAGGCTCTTTTTGATTATGAACAAGTAGGGTTTGACCTATATACTTGGAAGCCCAAGTGTTGGCACTCCAGTGCTCCCCCTGGACCCTGATTGATTCATTCATTAAACATGTCTTTAGGAACTGCTTGGGACAGGCATTGTTAGGCAGTAGGAAGAGATAATTGAATAAGATTCATTTCTTCAAGTAGAGCATTTATTCCAGAGTTGAGCTTTTGTCCCCTTCTTGATTGTTGAGCTTTCCTCCATGTTCCTAGGTCAAATCTGGATGGGCCTATGGGATTCTCACATAGAAAAGAGTGGAGAAGGTCTGTGGATGTAGCTCAGTGGTAGAGCCCTTGACAAGCATGCATGAGGTCCTGGGTTTGATCCTTAGTACTGCCAAAAAAGAAAAGAATGGAGAGCCTTAAGAGAGAGTACCAGATCCTCTTGAGGGCCATATAAACCAAAAACAAAGACTTGGGGGGGCATGTAGCTGAGTGGCAGAGCACTTGCTTAGCATGTACAATGATGCCCTGGGTTCTATCCCCAGCGTTATGAAACAACTACCAAAAACCCCAAAGCAGATCAGGGCCTGGGTATTTACTAAACTTGCAGTGGAGTAATGTAGTAGAAATAAGGTGGACTTGGGCTTGGAGAATGGCAGGCCAGCTTTGGGTAACATTCAGTGATTTGTTCTTCCCAGCCTCTCTTTTCTTATAGGATCTATTAAGACCTATATAGGATCTATTAAGACCCTTTCAGTTGCAGGTTATATAAACAACTTGAATTAGTTCAAGCAAAATAGAGGAATCTGGGTTTGCATAATCAAGGATGGATAGATCAGCTTCACCAGTGTTTGGGATGAGGGAAGCCAGGGGTTCCAATACCTTTGGTGTGTCTTCCACTCCTCCTCTTCTTCTCTTGCTGCTTTCTGAATATTATCATAATCAGGCTAATTTTCCTTGGAGGACAAGCCACCCTGGCATGTAGACCACAAAAGGAACACAGTGCTTTTGCTGTTGATCAAGTTAGTCAAGTCCTGGAGAAAACCCCCAGTTGGCCGCAGTTGGGACTTGGGCCTGTTCCTGCTCCAATCATGGTGACGAGGTGGTGTGTTGTGTTCTGGCTGACTCAGGACTAACCTCTATATTCACTTTGGAGAGAATGTTGTACCTTGCCAGTGGGGCAAAAAACTCTGAAATACTGTACCTGGAAACTTCTGCATTGTCTAGAGGGCTGGTTCATCCTTCAGCCACCCAGAAGCTTCCTTTTAAAACTAGTATTTAGCCCTATGTATGATAGGGACTTGATATCTATTATATATTATTACATTCACTTAATAAATCAGGAAATCGAGACTTAGAGACATGGAGTAATTTACTTGGGTCACATGCTCATTGCAGAATTGCAATCCAGGTCATTGTGCAGATTCTTCCTTAAGGAAAGAGACTGTCTTCTTTATGTTATAAACCTGGAAACTAGCCCAGAGGCTGGCTTACAGGAACTCAGTGGATTCAGGCACCTCAGTGATAATGTGGCAATATTCCTGTCTCCCCACCAAAAGTATTCACACTGGGGAAAGAGATAGCTTTGGATGGACACCAACTTCAGTGAATACAACTAAGATCTAGTGTCTTAAGAATCCCTTGAGCATGCTCTGAGAACAGTGAGTAACGGCTGGTATCATTCATCTACAGCCATGTGCTCAAGCAGGATGGTTTTGCCCCACAGGGGACATTGACAATGTCTGGAGATATTTTTGGTCACCAGAAATTGAAATGGTGTGGATGCTACTATCGTTTAGTAGGTAAAGGCCAAGGATGCTCATAAAAATTCCTACAATGTGCATGTTAAAGAATTGACCAACCCCAAACATCAATAGTGTCAATGTTGAGGAACTCTGATTTCTTGTAAGCCAAGCTCAAAGTGAAATCACGAGCTGACACAGCCCAAATGCTAGATGTCATGGAGTAGACTAGAAAATAGTGGTAAAAGCAGCCATTTACTTCTCAGTGGTTGGATCAGAATTATCTCAGGTACATGATAAGAAAATAGATTCCTGGGTCCCTCCAAACCCTACTAAACTAGAATTTCTGAGGTCTATAATTTTATCAAGCAACTGAAGTGTTTCTTATATTCAGCCAGGTATAGAGACCACCAATTTGAATTATATAATTTAGTGTCCATTCTTTTTGTCACTATCCTCCCTTTAATTTGCTGTGTCAAATAATCATGTCAACATTGACTAGCATTTATTAAAAACTCCTTTGCTTAGCATTGTGCTAAATCTTCAAATAATTTTAGTGCTTATCTGAATCCCTTGGGAAGCTTGTTAGATCAGCTCTTACCATATTGTTTCTACATGTCTCAAACCTCCCCATCCTTCAAAATCCAACCCCAACTTATATGCCATCCGTTCTGTTACAGGGCCTGACTCTGGACCTACATGGAGGACGCTTATCTTGCTCATTGTGTAGCAAGAAAGTGCTAACATAGAATTCTATGTTTTGGGACAGAGTGCTGTCAGAACACTGGCAAGCACAATTTCCTTGCTCCCTTTGAAAGGAGTTATATGGCAGTTTTTGAACTCTTGGTGTCTGGACTCCTGTAATATGATATGTTGCATATCACCTCTGGCCTATTGTGACTATTATAGGTAAATTGGCACATCCCCACTACAAAAGCTATTTTTGCTGTACAATAAAGCAGATAAAGTTCTCTGAAATTGTCTCTGGAGAGGTTTCTCTGCACCCAAAAGCTCCCCACTATCAATGCTGGAATGGCAGGCCCCTCAGCACCCACCATGCAGCATTTTTTTTTTCAGAGTTGGGGATCAAATCCAGGGCCTCATGGATGCTAAGCCTAGACTCTACCCCTGAGCTACACTCACAGCCCTATGCAGATTTTCTTGATATCTGCCCTCTTTTGAATTCAATGCTTCTTTTATGAGTAATTACTTTCTTCCTGGTTTAGAAATATTTATGTGTGTGTCTCTCTCTTTCTGACTATGTTTTAGTTATTGGAAACACCTGTGGCGGATTTGTCTTAGCATCCCTTCCCATAGCTAGCTTGTTGGAATAAATAACTGAATGTGTAAGACACAGATATGCCTTCCCAGACCTTATAATGTTGTTAGAACAGGGAAGAAGTTATATTAGAAGTAACAATAAGAATTCATGGGATAATAAGGGATTTCACAGACAATATATGGGAAGCACTAGATGATTAACAGGGACAGGGTGATGGTGGTTGTAAGAAAGAGGTGTTTCTCCCTCTTTCTAGACACATCCATCCCACAACCCCAATCCCCCATTTTTACTGACTGGTCTTCAGCATTACAGTCAAAATCAGACTTCTTGGCTTCACACTGTCAGAATGTAACATAGGGGTTATTCACTTTTTATAAATGAGGAAACCAAGGCTCCCTATGAATTATGGTATTTATGAAATGAATATTGGGTCCAGCAGGGACATTTTCCACTCCCAAATCAGCAGCCCTAGATGCTTATCTTGCTGTGAAGTGGCTTCTTCATCCCTAACCTCACCTTTATTTTTTGTAAGATAAGAGCTTCAGACAAGACCAAGAAAAAGATGAGCCATTTGTACGACCATCTGAAAAAAAAGTTTTTGACAGACCAACTCAGAAAGCTGGGGCGCTGGAGACAGGAATCCATGAACATCCAGCAGTACTTGGATAAAATCTGGACGCACAAGGTCCAGTCTTGCAAGAAAAGCCATCCACCCTATTTATGGCAGAATGATCTGACCCAGGGTCACGGCACTAGTCGTGACCAGGGAAGAACTAGAAGCTAGACATCATCATTGAACAATAAACCGAGACCAGCAGACAGCAGAGCACCAAAAAATCCCTCAGCAATTCTAATATTCTTTGTCCTACCCATCCTCTCTATTCTGGTGAAAGAGATCCTGACAGTCCCGATTCAGAGGCTGAATCAAGCCAGTCTCCATGATTCAGGCAAAGATTGACTTTTCAGTGCCCCTATTTCTTTTTCTTCCTTCTTTCCCTACACTGGGAATTGAACCCAGGGAATTACACATGTTAAGTATGCATTCCATTACTGAGCTAACGCCAGTACCCACATTTCTAAAGTGATATATCCTACTGAGGTATTCTGGGAAATGGAAACTTAGATGGGAATGACTATGACTATGACTCAATAATGCCACTGCCTGGCATTCCAGTGGTGAGAACTTCAGATTGGGGCATCAGAGAGTGCTATTTCTGCCACTTATCACTCATGTGACCTTGTAACCTCCATGGGCCTATTTCCTTATCTGAAAGAATCAGGTTATAGAAAGGGAACCTGCCTCCAAGAACTGACATGAGGCTGTCAAGTGCTTGGCCCTAGACCCATCATTTCCAATGGCTACCATCAGAATGGCCCCAGTTAGCTTCTAGCCTTGGGGAAGGTTCCCACTCCGTTTTCTGCTTGCTATCATGACTACATCCTGATAGTCTCCAATCTGGTTCCTGTAGCAGCTTCTTTCTGTCTTGTGTAGTAGCTGTTTGGATGTTTGTGATAATCCCTGACTTGAGTGTACACTCTGGGAACCAAGGACCTTCCAAGATTCAGTTCAAGCCTTATTTCTTCTTTGATGCTTTTCCTCACTGGCCCTAGAAAGAAAGGCTGCTTCTTCCTGGCCTTGGTGTGTCCACTCTCATCTCTGCACAGTTTAGTTGGCCATTACTTGTTTGCACAGTCTCCCTGATCAGGTTGTGAATGTTTTGATGATAGCAGTACTGATACCATAATGCCTAGTAAATGGAGTGGTCATTCACTGTGTTTTGAACAGATGACTATCTTATTTCTCTCTCTATTATAGCATCAGGACAGTGCACAGAGGAAGGGCTTGGTACTTATTTTTAAGTTAACTGAGTCTTCTCATTTTACAGATGAGGAAACTGAGGCCTAAAGAATAGCCTGATTTACCCAAGGTCATATGGCAAGTTAGTGGCAGAGAATTAAAACCAGGTGTCCCAACTCCCGTAGAATGGTCATTCTGCATCACCACAGCTGCTAGGTGAGGACCTTAGTCCTCTCAGTGGCTCTTGGAAGTCATCCTTGGGAAGTTCTCCACATTCCTCCTCCCCACTCTCTCCAGCGCTGCTGCCTGGTGCCATTTGGCAGCCTTGCCCATAAACTGGAGGATCTCAGTGAACTCTGAGGCCAGAGGGGCCTGGGTTAGGGGTAGGGAGGCAGATGTTTTTATTTCTCCCTTTTATGGTCTTCTTTTAACACTGGAGCCTGCTTCTTTTCAGTGGGAGCCCAAAACATCATTTTCTAGATTCATATTTTTTTCTGAGCACAATTGATTAAAATAAATTAATTCAAAATATTCACGTTATATAAGCAATATGTCTACATTGGCACAAAAAATCAACTAAAACAATAACAAAAATGTGGCTCTTCTCTTAGATAAGCTAGCTTTTTGGTATATTACTTATATTTAGTATATTTGTTCTATTTCAACAAATCTTTTTCTTTCTTTGGCATAGTACCCAGAAGGGAGGAAGACGTTGGGGATACTGGAATCTTCAGGAGGCTGCAGAACAGGCCCAGTTCCTTTTATCCCCAAATTATCCCTAGGAACTTTCTATGTCCTATGTTTAACCTAATGCAGCTTTTCTGAGCTTTGCCCAGGCACCACACACCTTTCTCCCTTGGAGAAACTGGCTTTGCCTGAGTGAAGGTCTTTGAGTTCCCACGTGGTACCCAAAAGACAGAGTAGACCCTTGGGGTGGGTAGAAGGAGCTAGGAAGGAGTTGGTTACTTTTATAAGCCACTGACTTACCTCTGATTGACTTAATCTTCTCATTTTTTATTGAAAAAACAGAGGCTATTGCATTTAGGTTGGGAAAAAGAAGCAATGAAATTCAAGAGAAGCCACTTAGTTATTGGAAGGGAAGAAGGAGATTAAAAAGAAGAAAAATTAGGGAAGAATGGAGTGTTGGATGGGGAAAATATTATGAGGAGGAGGAACTTAAAGATTTAGTCCAGTGAATATGTACATGCACATGGACACACACATGGAACACCAATGAAATGTTACAGAGAAGCCCATTCCAGTAGTCAGAACCATTAACATACTAACATTTATTGAGCACTCATGTGCTCAGTAATGCACAAGGCTTAGCTCTTTTCAAACATGATCTCATTGAATTTTCCCCATCTATGAGTGAGAAAATGAGGTTCAAAGAGTAAGAATCTTGACCAAAGTTGGACAGTGACAAAATCAAACCCCAACCCTGTCTCAAACTGAAGCCCATCTCCTAACCACCACATTTAGACTCCCTGTCTTTATCACTCCAGGTGGAAGCAGAGGGCCTGTGACTCCAGAGCACATATCAAATCCTTGCTCTTAACTCTATGATTTCACAGATGATATTATGGGGTCTCAGTATCATCAGTCCTGTGAGTTCAGCTGTTTAACAGCAGAACTGAACTCAAACCTAGTTGTTCTTATGCCAAGTGGCCTTCAGCCACCCATTCTGGGACGCATAAGCTATTAAGGAAAGTTAAGACAGGTTTAGTTGATGCAGACAAGGGAGATGCTCACCTAAGAAGTGGAAGGAAAGAGCAGTCCTATTTACTTCCTGGTAGTTGTGAAAAGATATTCTCAACATCAATCAAGAAATCATTACTAAATACCCTTTGTGACTGAAGCTCTGTGATAATGGCAGGGATAGGTGAATGGTACTTTCTTTTAAAGAGATTAAGTATGTTTGAGCACACCATTATTTTCTGCTGAAAATACATTCCATTCCCTCCTCCTCTACCCTCCCCCAATGCATTTCACTAATTTGGAGCAGTTGGAAAAGCTTAGTTGAAAAATTTGCAAGGTGTACACTGGAACTTGTTGCTTCCCTCTCTAGAATTTCTCCATAATCTGGGATATAAGGAAGAAAACTTCTATTTACTGAACAGCTATAATATGGAAAACATTGTATATTTTACCTCATTAATTCCTTATAGCACTTTCCAGGCATCATGCCCATTTGCAGCTGAGAAAACCAAGGCACAGTTGGGTGCAGTGGTGTACTCCTGTAATCCCAGCTATTCAGGAGGCTTATGCACGAAAGAGGATTGCAACTTCAAGGTCACTTTGTCAACTGAGTGAGACTCTGTCCCAAAATAAAATAAAAGGGCTAGGGATGTAGGTTAGTGACAAATTGCTTGCCTAACATGTGAGGCCCTGGATTAGGTATCCAGTACCACAGTAAATTTTAAAAAAAAGACACAGGGAGGTTAAGGAGTTTGCTCTGAGTCATTTGATTTGAACCAGACTATAGCAGATTATAGGTATATGGGGTGTACTCTTTCCACACCAGCCCACTGCCTCCAGCTGTGCTGAGCTTTATTGTGAGTAAAAAGCTTAATTTCAGCCACAGTTTATTGAAGGCACTGTTCTGCAAGAAATGCCCATGTTTGGAGCTTCCTATTCATGGCCTCTGGCTCCTGTCTCTCCTCCTATAGTTATAGCTATTAAGTATGGTGGTAAATAAAATAGCAGGAAGGAAATCCGGGCGAAGACTCATTCCCTTTATTTCTGGTCCCAGCTCTGAGCTGGGGGAGGTGGCTCTAGAACACTAGTTTGATAGATCTGGAACAGCCTGCCAAGGGAGGTAGGCAGCTGGAATCGTAGGGAGCAGAGGAGGCAAGTGGCTCTGCCCCAGTTGCTGCTTGAGTGAACTCCATGTTCTTTATTTCTGCTTCATTCATCCATTCATCCATCTATCCACCCATCCACCATCCCACTCATCTATCCACTTACCCATGTGGCACTTCAACACAACCAGAGCACAAAGATGGAGGAATTGGTTTTCTTGTTTGCTGTTACATCTATGCCTTTTCCTGATCAGGGCAGGCAAGTGGAGTGACCTGCAGCTTTGGAGTGCCTCTACCCTGATGCACTCTGATTTTGAGCAAGTCCCCTTTCCCACTTTGAGAATTTGGGGCTGGAAGACCTGTATTGTGTAGAGCCTCTCCTATTTCACATGTGGGTAACTGAAGCTGGGAGTGGGAAATGGCCTTACCAAAGTCAGGTAAGGATTTGGAGGTGGATACGGGACTGGACCACAAGATGCTGACACTCATTTGTACAATGGGAATGGGAATCCTGGCTTTCCTCATCGCTCAGGATTATAGAGAATGCCACAATATAAGAAAAGTGAGGGGAAATGCTTTGAGAAATGAAGTCACAGGCCAAAAATGTCTCAGATATGCACTGGGGCCCTGGCTGCTGGACCACAGATGAATCACACAGTGACCACCAGAGGTCAGCAGATGCTTGTATTTATGTGTCAACGATAGCTCTGGTGGAGTCTCGCTGCCTGTATTTGAGGTCTAAGAAGGGAAACCAAGTCATTTTATCCCCAGGATTCAAGATAGAAACAGACACAAGCACGTATCATGGCCCAGCCCTTTGTTGAGTTATAAAGAGTTATTCCAGATAAGTCAGAGCCTGGCCTAGCTGCTGATTTTGAAAGTCAGCAGTGCTAGAAGAGCTGAGGGGACAATGCCAGGGCAGGCCTTGGACTGGGGCTCCCTCCCTCTCCTAGGAAACCTCTGTAGGCTTTAACTCTCCCACCTGAAACTCATGATGGCATGTAGCTGTATTCCCAGCAATGGTAACATAGGGAGACTTCATCTCAAAAACAAAACAAGCAAGCAAAACCAGACCAAAACAACAACAACAACAACAACAAAAAAAAAAACCCGCCATTTCTCAGACCTGAGATGAGTCACAGGGCTTTGCACATGTAATGTTCTCAAATATCTGCTAAATGAAAGGCAACAGATCGTGCTCTGAATGAAGCCAGAATACCTAGGCTTATATAACATAATTCAGGGTTTTATTTTACTAGTGTATTCATCACTTCAAAATGATTGCAGTGGGATTCCTTTAGCTACTCTGCTCATCTGGGAGCATTTTTAGAGGTTCTGTCACCTCAGTAGATTCTGGTCTCTCAGCTGCTGGAATTATTACTGTACAGATAGTCTTTTTAAGCTTTTCCCATGTTTAACCAACACTTTGCACTTCACCTTGCACATGTTTATTGATAAACTTGTATGTACCAGGCACTTTTTCTTTTAATTCAAAGGATATTTAATGAACATCTGTTTATGATGTGCCAGTCACTAGTCCATACCCTGGGGATGTGGCAGTGAACAAAGGAGAGCCCCTGGCTCTTTGGAATCACATGTTGTGGGGGAGAAAGACACCAGACAAGGTGAGTAGGTAAATTAGGGGCTCTGTTAGAAGACAGTAAGTGCTAGAGAGAAATATAGCACCCTATCATAATGAAGCTGCCTTGGAAAACACTCTGGCAGTTCTTCAAAATGTTAAACACAGAGTTGCCACTTAACAAAGCAGTTCTTTTAGGCATATACCCAAGAGAAATGAAAACATATATTCATACAAAACTTTGTACATGTTCATAGCAGCATCATTCTATATACCAAAAAGTAAAAACAACTTACATGCCCATCAATGGATGTGTGGAGAAAAAAATGTAGTCTGTCTGCATAATGCAATAGTATTTGGCAACAAAAAGAAATGAACTGAGATATGCTACAATATGAGTGAACCTTGAAAACATTACATGAAGTGAAGGAAGTTAATCCCCAAAGATCATGTAGTATAGGATCCTATTATATGAAATGTCCAGAACAACTCATAGAGATAGAAAGTAGAGCTGGGCATGGTAGTGCATGCCTATAATCCCAGAAATTTAGGAGACTGAGGCTAGAGGATCATGTCTGAGGCCAGTCTCAACAACTTAACAAGACCCTCAGCAACTTACCAAAACCTTTTCTCAACAGAGAATGTAGAGCACCCCTGGGTTCAATCCCCAGTAACCTTCCCCTATCCCCCACCCACCAAAATTAGTGGTGGCCTAGGGGTGGGAGGGGAGGCAGGGACTTGGTAGGTAAAGGGTACAGAGGTTCCTTCAGAGATGATAAAAATTGTTCTAAACTTCATCATGGTGTTGGTTATGATAGGTAACAGAAGTGAGCAGTGGGAACATGAGGTTAAAAGTATAATTCTATAGATCAGGACTACTGTGCTGACCCTCACATTTTTTCTTCTGAAGGACAATTTGCCTGAGGATGCTTTGGCCCTATCTGGACTAAATTAATAGGGAGTGCTAAATTCCTTGGCAAACAATCTGTTATCTACAGGTCCAAGGCAGGCACAAAATGCTCTGCCAATAAGAACACAAATTACCCTGAAGGAAGGAATTTCTGTGACTTTTACACAGACCAGATTCCAGGATGCAGGAATACAGGATAATTAAAACAAATTCCCCAAACCCCCAAATCAGTAAGAACAAGTTCTAATTAGAATTGGTCAGTGTAGGCAGAGGTGATTCACAGCTGATTTGAATCTTAAGCATGTTATTTTAATAGAAAATCTCTCCTCCATGGGGTAAGACCATGTACAGGGAAGACTTAAATGTCTGAAGCAATCCTGCTGTCAGTCAAAAGTCAAGAGGTAGATTTGGGTGAGACTCTGGAAATTTTCCTGGAATGCCTAATAAAGCAGGTGGGCAGGAAGGACATGTTGACTTTTTCCTCTGTAAGGGCCCACTCTCTCTCTTGAGAGTGTCCCCTTTTATTCTTTTCCTATTCCTTCTAATAAACTTGTGTCTACTTTTCCAAGTGATTCCTATGAAATCTTTCCTGTGGTCACAAGAATTAGTGACTGAGGACATCAGTTGGTTACTTTGTCTCTACAGATGACCTTGTTCTGCAAAAATTGCACAACCCTGTGAATATATTAAAAACCACTGAGATGTAAACTTTTAGTGGGTGGATTTTATGATATGTGAATTATTTTTCCCAGTCATATATATATATATATATATATATATATATATATATATATATATATATATATATATATGTGTATGTGTGTGTGTGTGTGTGTGTAATACACATATTTAAAACATATGGGCGTAGGGCTGGGGATGTGGCTCAAGCGGTAGCACGCTCGCCTGGCATGCCTACAGCCCAGGTTCAGTCCTCAGCACCACATACAAACAAAGATGTTGTGTCTGCCAAAAACTAAAAAATAAATATTAAAAAAATTCTCTCTCTCTTTAAAAAAATTTAAAAAAAAATAAAACATATTGGCGTATATATACATACAGGTGCTGGGAATTGAATTCAGGTGTGTTTAACCACTGAGCCACATCCCAGCCCTTTTTTGTATTTTAGTTAGAGACAGGGTCTTGCTGAGTTGCTTAGGGCCTTGCTAAGTTGCTGAGGCTAGCTTTAAACTTGTGATCCCCCTACCTCAGCCTCCAGAGCTGCTGGAGTTACGGGCATATGCCACTGTGCCTGGCTGTGAATTATATTTCAACAAAAGTTTTACATACATACTTAATGGCAGGTGAGAGGGATGAGGTTCAGAGAGGGAGGAATGTAATTTAGAGAAATGATCAGAGAAAGCTTTAAATGAAAGATGACATGTGAACTAAGACCTGAAGAACGTAATAGAGGAATCCTAAGGATATGCAGGGGCAAGACCTGATGATCACCACAAATTCCACATTTTCATTCATTCATAATCACATTATTTCACGTTCAATCTTCCTTGCTGATACTGGCTGACTGTGGTCGGGCCTCAGCTTTGTGCCACCCAGTGGAGGCTTCTGATAAATGACCTACAGAGAAGATGCTGATGGACCTCTCCATCAGGTAAGTATGAATATAAAGGCTAGGATGCCACTTAGAGGACAACCATCCTGGCAGAGATCTAATAATCTTGTCCAAAATTAGACCAGCAGGAAAGGGCAGACACTTGCTGGCTTTCCTTTCCAGGTACATCTAGATCAAAGGAACATTGTAGGCACCTTTGTTTTCAATATCCTTCCATTCTTATATTCGTCTGTTGGTGTATTCGTGGGCTTTTTCTCTGGTGGTTCTCACTTCTGGCTGCACATTAGAATCGTGGAGGGGAAAAGAGGGGGTCCTTGCTCCATGCCAGGGCATCCTCTCCAGAGATGTTGTTTAATTGAAGTACACATTTTTAATTTCCCAGAAGATTTCTCCTGAAATAACTGATGGAAACTGAGTTGCTAATGAGGCCAGCTGGTCGAAATCAGATGAATTAAAGATAGCTCAATAGGGTTCCTAGAATAATCAATAAATTTAAGCTGTGCCATTTACTCTGGCAAGACATCAGACCATCTCTTTCAAGTTTCAGTTCCCCTTACTAGGAGCCAAGAATAATGATACACTGTAAAGTTTTATAAATCTATTGGACATAATGGCATCAAAATTCCCAGCAAACCCAACCACTTTCAAAGGTCTTCATAGAAGCAGTCAAAAAAATTTTGTGGCAGAACACCATGTGTCTCCCAGGTTCAATTCTCTTTCTTGGTGGCTGCCATCATGCCATTTGGAGAAGTGGCAGCACATTTTGGTGAGAGTGCATGAAAGTAAAACTGCTCACCTCATGGCCAGGAAACAAAAAAATAGAAAGAGGAAGTGGAATACTTCCCACTAGGCCCACCTCTTAAAGGTTTCCTACCTTCCAAAACGTAACTCTGGGGACCAAACCTTTAACACATGGGATTTTTGAGGGACACTTAAGATTCAAATTATAGCAGACCCCTTTCAGGCATTCTGGCTTTTTAAAAAATGAAATGTGGAGGTAGATGGAGCTCTTGCCTACTAACCAAGCCCCTCCTACAATACCTCTGGAATAAATAAAAATTCCACAGAAATAAAAATCTTTTGTAATCACAAAATTATATCTATTCCACATTAGTGTTCTTTCTTAGAGTGCTTACTATATTCTGTCTGTATTAATAATAAGTGTTCTGACCAATTCTCTAACCATAACTATTATGTTGTTAGATGGAGGGATTATTATTATTATTTTATTATTATTATTATTATTATTATTATTATTATTATTATTAAGGGATATCTTCAGCAGGCACTTTTGTTTCATTTTGTTTTGGTACTGGAGATTGAACCCAGGGCCTTGCACATGATATACAAGCACTCTATCACTGAGCTATATCCCAACCTGCCCCCCGCTTTTTTTATTACCAAGGACTAAAGCAGGTGCTTAACCATTGAGCCACATCTCCACCCCTTTTTTATAGTTTATTTAGAGATAGGGTCTTGCTAAGTTGTCCAGACTTGTGATCCTCCTGCTTCAGCCTCCTGAGTAGCTGGGATATAAATGTGTGCCACCATACCCTGCAGAAGTTTTCTTTATGACCAGATGTGGTGGCACATGGCTTTAATCTCAGCAATTTGGGGAGGCTGAGGCAGAAGGATTGTAAGTTCAAGACCAGCCTCAGCAACTTAGCAAGACCCTATCTCAAAATAAAAAATAAAAAGGGCTGGGGATGTAGCTCAGTGGTAATATGCCCCTGGGTTCAAGTCCTAGTACCAAAAGAAAAAAAAAAAAGTCTTCTATGTAAGATGGTGGTGGCCTTTGTGCAAGGTTGTATTTTTCAGAGGATCCTTATAATAGTTTTTAATCATAGGCATGTGTGTGAGAACCATTTCTTATTGGCTTCCTAGCTCTGCTTTGCTTTGGGTTTGGCATAAGTGACTCCATTTTGAATCTGACAATTTTCACATAACATATAATAAAATTAATAACTTTTTGATATGCCCTGTAATAGTCTGCTCAGGCTGCCATAACAAAATGCCATAGGACTAGTGTCGTAAGCAACAAAAATTTATTTCTCACAAGTCCTCGATGCTGGGAATTCCAAGATCAAGGTGCGGACCTATTTGGTTTTCCTTCCTGGCTTGCAGATAAGATGGCTTCCTTTCTGTCTGTGATCTCACACTGGGGAAAGAGTGAGGTCTCTGGTGTCTCTGCTTATAAAGACACTAATGCTATTGGATTAGGACCCTACACTTGACCAATTACTTCCTTACTCCAAATACAATCACATTGGGAGTAACATAAGAATTTTGGGGATGAGGCTGGGGTTGTGGCTCAGTGGTACAGTGCTCGCCTAGCACATGCGGGGCCCTGGGTTCAATCCTCAGTACCACATAAAAACAAATAAATACAAATAAAATATTGTGTCTGTCTACAACTAAAAATTATTATTTGTTTAAAAAAGAATTTTGGGGAGATACATTCAGTTTACAGCATTACCAAAAGCCTGATCTGTATTCAATATTGCCCAATTATTTCCAAAATATATATTTTTAGTTGGCTTATTTTAAACAAAATTCATACATTGCATCTGGCTGATATGTATTTTTTTAAATTGGTACCATTTTCCTATTTTTTTTTTGAAAAAAATTTTTAGTTCTAGGTGGACCTATATTTTGTTCATTTATTTATTTGCAGTGCTGAGAATCGAACCCAGTGCCTCACACATATGAGGCAAGCATTGTACCACTGAGCCACAACCCCAGCCCGCCATTTTCCTATTTCTATTTTTTCCCCAAGACATGCATTTATTGAATACAACTGGTCATTTGGATATAGATTTACCTATTTTTGGATTTGATTGATGAACTCCTTGGGTCATTTAGCTTGTTACTATGTCTTCCTTTTACAGTGGGAGAAAGCCTTGATTAAATTAACATTTAGTTGGAAAGGAATGGGATGGGTTATAGTATAAAAATAAATATAGATGGTGCTATGTATTTTCTACTGGCCTGTATCCAAATCACATAGTATTCTATAGTTGTGCTTCATGTGATGCTAAGATTGATCAGTAGACTCAATTAGTATCACTCTAATCCTTGATGTAGTCCTTCATTGACCCCATCACTTAATAGCTCTGATGATCTTTACTTTATCTTGACTAATTATTTAACAGGGAGTTGCCAAAAGATGATATTTGGTGGGGGGGTAGGAGCACTGGGGTTCAAATTTAAGTTCTCTCACTTAAGAGTCAAGCACTACCACTAAGCCCCAGCCTTCCCTGGTCCTTCCCCCCCCCCCCATGTAAGCAGCAAAGAGGTGTTTATTGTGAGCTAGCTCGGTCCCCCATGTGCACACAGCAACTGGTGACACTGAGAGGCCCTGAGCCCAGGATTTGCAGCAGTTTTATACACTCTTTGGGGAAGGCAGGTACTTCACATACATCATAGCATCTCTTAGCAAATCATCACACACACACGCAGGAAAATCATAAAACAACTCTAAAATATGATTAGTACATTCACTGGCAGGAACAAGTTGGGTAAGGGTGATTGGTTAGTACAAGAGGGGGATTCGTTTGACCTGATTGGTTTAAGCCACAAGGGGTGTACGTGCTGAACTACATGGTTTCCCAACATGTTATCACCCACCATAAACTACTGGGAGGGTCATCTGGCATCCCAGGTATTTTCCCTATCTCATGCTGATTGGTAGTTGCTAGGGAGTTGCTATGGGTCTCACCTAGCCTGATTGAGTCAGGGACATCTGGCTCTGCAGATCTCTCCTGTTATTTATAGATAAACAACTTAGCAGGGTGGGTATGTGCCTAGGAGGGCTCTGTGGGTCTTTCCAAGGACAAGGGTCACACTCCTTTCCTTGGACAGGCTTTGCTCTGAGGTAGAGGCTGGTTTCTCATTCCCCGCTTTGTCTGGAAACTTGGGAACCAATCATGGTTCCCTCAGTTGGGGGTCTATTTGGGCAGGCTCTACATCTTGGTAGAGTAAATAGTAACCCTCAGGGCCAGTCTTCAACTTCCTAAACTCAAAATTGGCCTTCTAGATCCAACCTGACTCCATTTACTTATATACTCTGTCTAACTATTTCTGGCTTCATTCCCCCCTCTAATTTTAGGAACTCCTTATTGCTGTAAGGAGAAGGGGCGAAGGCTTGGTCTAGCTGCTTCAGAGCTGAGAGGGGGCGTTGAACGTGAGGGGGACGTGTTTAGAAGTCAGTTCCATTTGAAGTCTGGTTGGGGAAAAACAGGTTGTCATCTGGGGATAGGTACTTCTATGAGAGAAACAAAAAACATTCCCTGGTCCTTTTAATTTTTTATTTTGAGACAAGATCTGACTAAATTGCCCAATCTGACCTCAAGCTTGCAACGCACCTGCCTCAGCCTCCTGAATTGCTGGGATTACAGGCATGCTCAACTGTACCCAATTCTTTTATTTCGAATTCTGTCTTCTCTTCTGAATTTATTAGCTAATCCTTCTATAAAGATTTCCAGTTTAAACTCTTTGGTTCTCATGAATACAGCTTGTATAAGAAAAGTGGGATATAGATTTAATTCTTTCCCTTTATCAATTTTCATAATTATGAATTGGTACTATAAAAACCACCAGAATTGACTAGTGAAATATATTTTTATTTTGTTTTGTTTTTGTAACTTTAGGAACTTGTGGGCTTAACATACAAATTTTTATATAGCTGATATTTTAATCCATTGCAATCATTATTCTTATTGATGTTCAAACTGTCTCATCTTTGGGTAGTAGGAGGCCCTTTAAGTTGGCTTCTGAGTCCCTTTGACTCAATAGGTATTAAATTCAGTGGTCCTGAATAGCTTCTTTATTCCAGTCCAATTACTATTTTTTGAATAGATGAAACATACAAGAGGTTCAAATGGTATAAGGAGATGTCCCAGGTAGGTTAATCTTGCATATTTCCCTGCCCCAAACTCAGAGTCACCGTTTCTCTAAGGGAAAGGATCTGTCACTTTAAAAATGAAAAAAATCTCTCATCCCCAGGAGATCCACTTTCTGTAAAATGAAAGGCATTCCTCACAGTGATGTGCCTACCCATGTCCTGTTCTACTCTTTCAAATATGCTGAGCTATTTATCATTTCCCAGACAAGCTGTTCTCTCCTGATTTGGGACTTTGTGCCTGCTGGTTTCTTTGCCTTGAATGCTCACCTTGTCCCTCTGATTCACTGAAAATCTTGTTCCTTTTGTGACTCCTTCACCCACTGTGGAAGAACTAATGGCATAGGCCCTGTCACCTTAGAGAAGCTGGTTATTTATTACAGTAGTTAAAGCATGTTGTTAATTATTTGTTAGTCAGCTTCCCTCCTTGAGAGCAGCAAACACTTCTGATACATACACAGCAGGGGCTGAGCTTTCCCACTGTGGATGCCTCCCAAGCTTGTCAACCTTCATCTCATGTCCTGCTCTGGCCTCTGATTAGTTCATTTCACCAATCACTTCACAGAGCACTCTCTGATTAACTAACTAAAAACTATTTACTGAGTATCTACTATGTCAAATGTGCTTTACATACATGATTTTCTTACAATGCTTTCTAGTAGATATTATCTTCATTATCCAAATGTGCAAGAAGAAGCCTATGGGATGGCTGAAGCTTCCATAGCTAAGGAGTGGCCAAGCCTGGATTTCCTTGGTGGATCTGACTCCCAAAGCCTTCTGTGTTTGTCCTCTATATCACTGCCATACAAATGTGCCATGATCTACCCACACCAGAATCCCCTGGGTAGTGTGTGTTTTGCTGGGGATGGGACCCTGAGCATACCCAGCCCTGGGTAGTTCATTAGAATGAACACTCCTGGATTCTACCTCAAATCTACTGAATCAGAATATCAGGGAGATGGATGGAAAACTGAGTTTCTAATCAGCTTCCCTGGGGTAACTTTAAACAATTATTATTATTACTATTGTTTTGAATTACTGGGGATTGAACCCTGGGATGCTCCACCATTGAGCTACATACCCAGCTCTTTTTATTTTAAGACAGGTTCTCACTAATTTGCCCAGGCTGGCCTAGAACTTGCCATCCTGCCTCAACCTCAGCTATTAGGATTGCCCAGTTCTATGCCCCACTGCTCCCAGAAGCAATCACTTTTCCCCAGGGGTGGGGGCACTAAGCACACTGAAGTTTGCCGACCACCACTGTACTCATGGGATCACCAAAGATGGCCTGGGTTCTGTACTCCAGAGCTCACAGTAAAGACTGTAGAGACTTCTGCTCAGCTCATGCCTCACCTCCTGGTTCTAGGGCCTTCCAATCTGCTCCTTTCTGATCACCACTTCATGTAAGAGATGGTCCCTGCATCAGGTCACCTTGTCAGAATAAAAAATCAGGACCAGTGGGTAAGGGAAGGGAAAGCCTTTTGGGGATGAGACAAAGCGAGACTGCACGGAGATCTAAGCTGGAAGGGTCTGAGCAAAATCCTAAGTGAATACATTTTTTCATCATATATTCCTAATCATTTGTAAAAACCATCAACTTTTTCTGTTGGGATAGATTCTTTAAAATCAATGATGTTTAACCTTTCTGAGGTCAGTCTTCTTTGATAATCCCATGAACTATGGACTGTCCCTCCTCAAAAATGCGCAGACAGGGAAACCTCCACAATTACTGTGGAAGCTTCATGATTGCCAGCCTCCACAGGAATATCCATGCAGCAGATCCAAGTTTAAGAATCTGAATTTGGGGTGTGTTCCTTGTTCTACAAGTCTTGGTTTAGACAAAATCAATTCCCTCTCTCTCTCTCTCTCTTTCTCTCTCTCTCACACACACACACACACACACACACACCCCTGCCTTGGCACGAACCAGAGGCCAGCTGACCCAGAAGGTGGAGGCAGGAGGTCGTGGTGGCCCACACACAGATAATGGCTGACACAGGGATGTGGGACGTCATTTTTAGCTTTTAGCACCTCTTGGCTGAGCCCCTGTAAGCCTTTGGGTTTTGAGAGCTGCCTCTGCTGGGGTTTCGGGGAGCTGAATGAACACGCCCCAGTCGAGGGTGGGACGCCGGGCGTAGAGAGCTGCACCGAGAGCCGACAGGCTCGGCATTCATCATTGTTCCCCCAGCGCCTGGCACTGGTTGGGCGGCAGGCAAGGATCTTGGCTTGAAGCGCGCCGTCCCTTCCGCGTCGTCCATCCTCCCAGCTCTCGGCCCACAGGTGTTTCCAGGGCGCCATTCAAGGGCCAGACCAAGTCAGGGACAGAGGTCCAAGTCGGGTCGGTTGCTCCCGGGCAGGACCACAGGCACCTGGCACAGCGCGCTGGGGGCGGCGGAGGGACCCGCGCGCTCCCGCCTCGCGCCGCGCGCGTGACGGCACGGCTCCGCCCCCGGCCCCCCGCCCGCCCCGCCCCCACGCCCCGCTGGGCCGCGCTCGGGTGGGCTCTATGGGGAAAGCGGCCGCTTCGAGCCGAGGCGGCGGCTGTGGCGGCCGCTCCCGCGGGCTGTCGTCGTTGTTCACGGTTGTCCCTTGCCTGTCCTGCCACACGGCGGCGCCGGGCATGAGCGCTTCTACGTCCGGCTCCGGGCCGGGGACCAAGCCCCAGCCCCAGCCCCAACCCCAGCCCCAGCCAGAGCCAGAGCCAGTGCCGGCACCGGAACGGGACCGGACGTCAGGACAGATGTGGGAGCCAGTTTCAGAAGCAATGCTGAGATCTGATCCTCGCTCGCAGAGGAAGTCTGAGTCAGGTCTATCGGTCGGGACAAAATCCGAACTGCTAGAGTTGCCGCGGGGGGCAGACCCCGGTCCAGGTGGAGGGGCTGGGCCCTTATTCAAGGGCATGTCAGAGCAGCTCCCCGCGCAGGGTTTAGTATCTGGGAACGTGCCCTTGCTCAAAGAGTCTGGGTTGTGTCCAAGACCTCTGCCTCTTCTGCGACCAGGACAGGCGAAGACACCTCTTGGAGTTCCAGTGTCGGGGATTGGCACGGCCTCTAGTGCCCCAGTGGCCCCACTGCCTCTGGACAGCTACAAGGGCTGGCTCCTCAAGTGGACCAACTACCTGAAGGGCTACCAGCGCCGCTGGTTCGTGCTCGGCAATGGCCTGCTGTCCTACTACAGGTATGAAAGTGTCAAGGTGGGACTTCCAAGGTTTGGAGGGTGGTGATGCTGCAGTGATGGTGATGGGAGGATCTCCAGGGTTGGGGCCCATGGCCACAAGCCTAGGAGGGCTTGGGAGCATGTACTTTAGCAGGAGAATTAATACTACTCTGGCTAACTGTCAAGGGCTGGGGCCCTAACCTCTGGCAAAGGTGATGTGACCTATGGACATGACGTCTGGAAAACCTAGGTTTATGGCCAAGCAGGAAGGTGGGATCATGGGGTGATCTAGGGCCTCAGTCCTTCTCTGGTCTTGGTAGCTGTGGGGCCTGGGATAGCTAGCTAGAATCATCCACCCAAAGTCCTTGTCCTCTTCTGATTCAGGAGCTAAAATCATTATAACAGGAATTGAGGAAGACAGTTACCTTGCTTAGTGCTTGGGACACTCTCATGGGAAATGCTTCTTTTTCCTCCTCAGGCAGTTGGCCAATTTGTTTCCCACTGTTACTGGTGTGTGCTGGTTGCCAGCCCTTGAGCTTTGAATAACAAACCCACAGATGTGTGGTTCACAGTGTGTGCCTTCAGAAATCCATTTTGGTTTGGAGAGCCAGGAAATATTCTCTTTTGTCCTTTCTTATTCCAGAAACCATGTGGAATTGATAATTTCAGTCCAAAGTTGACACAGTAAGAACTGTCTTTCCATTGAAAGTGGTTTAAAAGGGGGAATTCCTGAGGGTTTCTTTCCCTTTCTTACTGGCTGTGCCTTAAATATGTTTCCTAGGGATGATTGGTTTAAACTTTGAGATCTCAGATCATTCTAGACCAGTGGTTCTCAAATTTTAGTGTGCATCAGAATTCCCTGACAGGCTTATTTATTGAAACAAAGTGCTAGGCCTCTCCACTGAGTTTCTCATGCAGTGGGCCTAGGGCACATGGGCTGAGAGTTGACATTTCTAACAAGTTCCCACGAGGCCTATGATGCTGGTCAGGACCATACTTTGAGAAACTCCATTTCATTCTTATAAACAGAGGGTTCCTGCTTTGCTGTTTGCTGAAACTTGGGTTACCTTATTTGCTTCATTCAGCCAATAGTATTCCTTCAGGTCACCTATTGTAGGATTTATGCCATCCTTCCTAGCCTTTTAGAAATGTGGCTTTTAGAGAATGGTTTGAGTCCATGATGCTACTGAGAATTTGTTAGCTTCACTGAAGTTATGTGTTGGTTTCCAATCCGATGTGGAGCATCATTGCATGTGTATAATTCCTGCCAGAAGAGAAAGCGGAGATTTGTTTCTAATGCATTCTCATGTGGTATATTGGTGCCCCTTGGCCCACTCAGCTACACCATAAATATGACCAAGACTATATTATTTTTAGCATTAAGAGACTTAGCAAAAAGAGCTCCTTTTCCAAATGGTGTTTTAATATCAATTTCCATTCTCTATCAGGTCTGTGAACATTTCACCAAGCCATCCAATGATAGGGACCTTTAATGATTTAGTACAGTATTACTTTTTTTCTTGAAGGCAAGGGACTAAACAAATAGGGCATATTAGCTATGGACCACACATTCCACTTTACATTTATATTCATTTATTTCATTTTTGCAACCATTCTGTGAAGTAGTCTCTATTGTTGTCCTGCTATACAAATGAGAAGTTCTGAGGTTTGAGAGGAGGGCATAGCTTATCATTGGGTCACCAGCCCAGGATCTGGTGGAGGGAGATTCTGACCCTGGGTTGGACCTAGCCCTTTTGAGTGAACTCAACTGTCAAAAGCCAGTTCTTGTGGAGATTGGATACCAAGAGATATTATAGTGTTTTCAATATCAGTTTTGATCAAATTGCCCCTGAAAATGAGAAGTTGCTCATGGAAATCTGCAGGTGCCTGTTCCAGATGTGTCCTAATGCCCACTCATCCTTGAGTTCAGCAATTCTGTGTTATCTTTATTCACCAGGTATTACTGAAGCAAAGGCCAAGGTGATGTTTATGAATACAGGGTTCATAAAGCCAGGAATGCCTTGATCTAATGAAAGTAAAACCTGGTCTCCAGTTTTTTTTTTTTAATTTAACTTTGTTTTCATTAGAAGAGCAAAGAGGTCCCTTTCTTTTCTTAAAATAACTACATATAAACAATTGGCATTTGAAGAAAATCTCAAGTGTGCAGATTCTCTGGGTCTAAGAAACATTCTTACTGCTTGCTGATAAGGTTTTAGAGACAAATATTGGTTTGTGGGGGGGAGGGGAGAGTAGGAACAAGTTTCTTGTTTATGAATGTGCACAGCTCAGGTCTATAGTTTCATTTTTGGATATTTCTAGATTACAGAGTGGGTACAATTATTGCTTGACTCATCTGGATGGGATGAATGATTCCTGACATTTACACAGCCCCATGCTCTCATTTAGTTCCATGTGAGGCCAACCAGAAATGGGAAACTGAGGCTGAACAATGAAGCTTTTGTGACTTACCCAAAGGTACTGAGCTAGCTGATGCGTGTCTGAAAGCTACTGTAGATGAGTAAATCTCCATCTGCTGAAAAGACCCTTCTGTAGGAGCTAGAATAGCCACTTCTCTGAACTCAAGAGTGCTGTGATCTCCTCTTCCACATGTCTCCAAGCGCTTCAAATGTTTGATGCTGTTCTCCTGTTCTACTGCTGATCTGAATCCAAGCATGGCTATCCTGCCAGACAAAATCAAGGACCAGTTGTCCTCCAGGCCAGTCACTCATAATCCTGACAGCAGCAGGGTGCCTTATGGAGCGCTCTGTCTTTACCAAACATGTGTTCTCTCAACCCTGCCCACATGCTCAGCTCTCAGTGGTTCTTCAGGTGTGTGTGGCTGGTATAAAGGCAAGATTCAAGTGCTTGTAAGCCAAAGACCGAGTAAAAGAAGTTTTTGTTCACTATCTCTTTTTCTTACAGACTGATATAGGCAGGATTCCCTGCTGCAGCTGTCAGAGAGGGAACAAGAGCCATTTCTCTTGCCAGCTTCTCTTTTGGGAAGCCATTTCCTATACATGTATATATTTTAAAATTTTTAGCTAAGGGAAACCTGGTGTTTGGAGAAAATGTGGGCACTTATTCCCCTTCCCCTCACCAATCAGTTCATCCCATCTTTTGGTCTCCCTGCTCCAGGATAACCACCATCCCAAATCTTGGTCATCTTCTTCTTTCTTTCCTTTTTATTTAGTTTTAGCCCATCTACATTCAGTTTTGAAAAGCCTACATTTTTAATTTGAACCATTTTCTACTTCATAAAAATGTGCGTGTATACTCTTGCTTGTGTATGATTTTCATGAGACTGGTTTATTTTAACTTTTTTGTGGTGCTGGGAATTGAACCCAGGGCTTTGCACATGTTAGGCAAGCTCTCTGACATTGAGCTACACTTCCAGCCAAGCATCTTCTGTTATGGAGTAATTATAGAAATTCATGTACACATGCAAGAGTTTCTTTTGGGTTGTAGAGGCAAATACTGGTTTGTGGGGGGAGGAGAGAGTAGGAACAAGTTTCTTGTTTATTTATGTGCACAGCTCATTGAGTTGGAGAGAACATGAATGTTCACCTTATATAATGTCAAGTTATTTCCAAAAGTATTATACCAATTTTTTTTACTCCCACCAGTAATGAATAAGAGATTCTGTGGATCTATATCCTGTGTAACACTTGATATTTTCAGTATTGATTTTTGCCAATCTAATGACTACCCTGTGGTATCTCATTTCAGTCTTGACCTGCTTTTAAATACCCATTATTTTTACCTTAATAGAAAAACAGTAGGGGTTCAAATAAGAATTTCTCATTTAGGTGTGGCTTCCTTGGGGACTTTTGCTTTGGATTTTGTTTGAGAATTTCATTTGATTGCTTAAGTTCACTCTAAGTGAGACAGCACATAGTGCTAACAGATGGGCTTAGTAACATTCACATTAGCAGGAATAAAAAATATTCCTTGTAAATATTGTCACATATAAAAAGCATTTCTGGGAGGTATGGGTAGTTGTTAGCAGATTTCTACTTCTTTCCAGCAATGTGCTAAGAATGTAAATAAGACAGAAGTTGAGGTTTTTATTCCCTTCTTGGCACTCTTAATTATATATCTATTTAGATACTAACAAGGAGAATATGGCTTTGCATTCAATTGTTTTGGTTGTTAGTTCCCATTTTAAACATTTCATTCATAGTTCTTGTCTCATAAAATTAGAGAAGAATTTATAAACAGAATTTTAGCTTCAGAAAGTTGGTATGGGGAACATGTTACAAACTCAACTTTTATTAATATTAACAACAAAATTGATTAGGTTAGGCAGAATTTTGTCTTGTATAACAGTTGTTCATTTGGCAACATTATAAATGAATTTTTTTATTTCCCAAGAGATGACTTTAGACACAGGCATTTATTTATTGTTCATACTGATCTATGCTTAGTAATGACTAAGCTGATTAGCAAGGAAGACATTAAAGAAATTAATTTAGATCTTTAAGAAAGAAGGTTGTGGTCAAGAGAAAGTAAATTTTGAAGTCCTCTGGCTTAGGAAGGCCACTGTATATTTGGTGAGCTGGGTTTCAGAAAGTTGGTGTGGGGAAGGTGTTCCAAACTCAACTTTTATTAATATTAACAACAAAATTGGGATGGGAGCCAGGAAACAGAAGATGGTGCACCAAGACATCTTTACCTCTAGATAGAATTATATACTCATTCCTCCAGTGAGGTCAACTCTCAAAAGCCAACTTTTGTGGAGATTGGGCACCAAGAAATGTTGTAATGTTTTTATGTTGATTTCAATAACACTTGAAGGATGGAGATGGAAAAGACCATCCATTGCAAAAAAGAATCCCTCAAAATGTGAAGTTGAGCATGCCAGTCTACAGGTTAAGGCAATGAGTTTCCCACAGGAGGTGGTCTTATATTGAATTCAGCTTTAATTTAAAATATCAGTGTTTCATATTAGGAGTCTATTAGGAAACTGAAATGGAACACACTGGTTGATAATGTATAAATATTGGTTTGAAGTATATTTGCTTACCATTTAGCACAGAGTTGTTGCAAATAGGTGATAAATGAACTAGCAGTATATTGTGAAGGAACATCATGCATACCAACATTCTTAGCAAGTTCTGGTGACATGAATTGTAATTTTCCCCACAAAATTGCTCCTCCTCCTAACTTTCCTCTTTCTATGAATAGCTGAAAACCTCTGAGTCATGATTACTGCTTCTTCTCTCTCTCTCATCTCACATCAGATAGATTTTCCAAGCCTGCCTGTCTCTCTCCCCTAATTCCTCCTTTGCATCCTTGCTGCCACATCATGGTACTGCTTTGCCTTCTGCTCAGTTGATGTCCCAGCTCCCATTTACTTAACCTAGACAGCAAATGCATCCCTGCTGTGGTACTAGCTCCCCAACCCAAAGGTCCTGAGGTTGTCTCATTTTCTCTAGAATTCTCTTTTTAACAGTCTCATCTCCTGTGTAAGAAGATTCCTGCATTAAATTCCTCCTGTTTGAAATATCTATAGTGGTCCTTGATTGCTCCAAGGACCAGGTCTTCCTTCTCTTACAGTTTACAGGATGTGTCTGTGGACACCTATAGAGACAACTTTGTGTCAAAAGGATACTATGATCAAATTCAGTATCTTCTTTTAATTCCACATACAGCCTAGCATGGTGCTTTGCCACTGAAACACTCTCTGTAGCTTGCTTAGTCTGTGAATGGGTGAGTGAATGGATGGGAATTGCCTGTGAGTTTATGGAATTTTAGAAAGACAAATGTATTAATGCCAAAATAGTTTTTTTCTTAATTTGTCTTCAGTTTCATAATTGTTTACTGCAATAAGATTGAGAAGATAAATTGGATATTGCAGGATTAAGCCAGTAATGCCAAAAAAGTGACAGGAAATACAGATATGTTGATCGGTTTGAGTGAGTTGCAAATAGGCTACTTGATGACCAATAGCTTATTCCTGTGGTTTCCATTTATATTTCCACAGAGTTACAAGTGTTTGGATGTGTGGTCTGTGTATATCTTCAATGATTTGTCACTTTTTAAGTTGGCAGTGATTACAGGAATGGGGAGCAGAGATTAAGTTTTTAATGTTTCATGATCTTATAGCTCTTTAAATTAGTTTTATGCATCTGATTGTTTGCCTGGAATGTGTTACATGTGCATGACTCTGTGAGAAGCAGGCCACAGATTAAAGATGAAGCCTCCGCCCTAAAATCTTAATTATTGCATAATAGTACTATCTCTGGATACTCTAAGTATTGGGAGTGATTTCCAGTTTCAGTGAAGTAGTGGCAGCCTTGTCATTATCTTATATAGAGGAAGAAGTAGAAGTTCACTAACAGAACCAGGCTCAAACATAAGTCTTCTTACTCAGCTCATGCATAGATTTCCACCCATCTCACGTTCTTACTGAGGTGAACTGGGGTTACCCCAGGTTTGAAGAATGACTAGGATAACTCATATAACTCAGTATGTAGTTGTACCCACAGCTATGCTTTATTATAATAAAGGATACAAACAAAACATAAGTCAATGAAGAAAAGGCAAAGGCATGGGACAAAGTCCAGGGAAAACCCATACCCACAGTGTAAGCTTTCAGGGATATTCTTCCACTGGAGTACACAGACAGACTTACTCCTTCAGCAACAAGTGTGAGAACACAGGTGAAACACTGCCAACCAGGCAGACTTGTTAGGGACCCAGAACCAAAGATGTTTGCTGGGGGCTGATAACATGGACACCCTCTGCCTGGCATGTACCCAAATTCCAGATTCCTAGAAGGAAAGCAGGTATTCAACACAAACGGCATGTGTAACTGGCTTAGGCACAGTGAGCCTCCCTTATTGGTTAGTGATCATCAGGGACCCTCCTGAAATCCAAAGTTCAGAAGCCTGCCAAGGGCTAGTCTTGGAAGCAGGCCCTTCAAAAGAGGAGCAGTCTCAGGCTTGCTATGTGAACTCTTTTCTGAACAGATCTGATCTCCCTCCTTCTTGCAGAGTTCAAGGATGTCAGTCAGGATAAGGGCTAACACTGCACCCTGGTTCAAGGAGAGTGAGTACTTACAGTTGACTTTGAGTGGCAATCTACCGAGTGACTTCTTGTTTCCCATCAGCCCAAGCCACATCCCACTCTTACAGGGTGTCCACACACAGCCTCGTCTGCAGCTCTGTAAGCAGAGTGTCCTCTGTGTGAAGCCTCTGGCCATGTGGTTGGCTTCGGAGACTCATTTCTGATCTAAGGGCCAAGGCACTTTGGAGGCTCAGTTTTTGCATATGACTGGAGTCCACTTACCACATGAACCTCTCTCTTCTCCAGTATTTTTGTGCCTTTGGTAGAATGTCCAATTTTAATTCTTCAGCTGTTACTGAACTTTGTACCTTCCTTAGGTGGGTGTCTGTTGATCCAGGTTTGAGCCTTATGAGCAGTCTGGAATGTTTACAACAGTGAATATACACTGGTCCTGTTTCCTGGACAATTATCCCAGATACTGACATGTGGGAAGGAGGAGATGGTAAGAAACACCCCTGAAAGAAATTGAAATTGGCAGCTTGATGTGTGCTGAATCACATACCAGATGTCACCACGTAGAGATGTGACTTTGAGAGGCTCCTTTCATAATCATACCAACAGAATAAACCATAAATGAGTTTTGGAGTCACACTGGTGCTGTATGTTTTTTTCTTTTATGTGTGATGCTTTCTCGTGTCTGTTTCCACTTTTAAGAGTTCTCTGAGTTCTGATCACTCAGTGATGCTCCCCTCCTTCTGGCACCTTATCACATGCTCAGCCACAGCTCAGTACCTTTAACACCAGTTTAACAATCCTGACTCATACCATTTTATCTGTATTGCTGGGCCACTGCCTGAAACCAAGAAGAGGGCAGATGGCATTGCTGAGCTTGCACAGGAAGTTGCCAGATTGTGTTGTCCTTTGAAGCAGCAGTGGATGCTGCTATAATACAATGGGTGGCTTCTCTGGTTTACTAGATGCAGCCCTAACCCCAGGCTTCCTTTCCAAGCCAGGTGCCCACCTCTTTTTGTCCTGTCTCTCCCCTTCACCTGGCCTTGATTCTTCCCCCACCTGACTTGCCTTATTCCCCCTCCACAAGCCATCTGTCTTTTATTTTACCCTTAAGATTTCACACTGGCCATCCCTCAGCCAGGAGGATGCCTCCTCGTTGCTGCTGAGATCCTAGCCAGGAGGTCTTAATTCCAGGGTCATCACAGCACAGACCCATCTGGCTTCCCTAGCAGTCATCTGGAGGAACCTTTCTTCCTCTGGGTACCATTTTGTGTATTGTGTCATTTGGTCACACACTTCTGATAACTAGGTATTTGTTTCTTCTCACTCCATTAGATCAGTGTTTCCTTCCTCCTCACCAGAGCAGGGGCTATGTTTTCTCAGTGTAGTGTCCTCTGGGATGTTGGACATAGTGCCTTATCTTAGCAGATTTTCAAATTTCGAAGAAGTATTTTTATAGAAAACACACTTTGTGGGAGGGGGATTCAGCTCAGGGATACAGTTGTGTACTTAGACACATGATAGCCTTAGTTCAATCCAGAAAGAAAGGAAGAAGAAAGAAAAAATAAAACATGTTGTTATGTTGATCTTTTTCACACTATAAAGTCTCAACATTGCAGCTTGCAGTAGCCCAGAGGGAGTCCCTGAATTGCCAGAATGGAGTGACCATTCTCTTGGAGTTACACATGATCTGACTTTTTAGCCTTTTTTTTTTTAGGCTTAGCAGAAGCCAAGGATACATAAGGGCATTAAGAGCTGATTCTATTCATTTATGTTTAAAATTACTTGTTATGACAAATTTTAAACATACACATGTGTAGATAATAGTATTTTGAAATCCCATGCACGTATTGCCCAGTTTCAATAGTTTTTCACTTCTAGGTCAATATTATTTCATCTCAATCCCCCTCATATCATTTTGAAGTGAATTTCAAATATATTTCACCTATAAATGTTTCATTATGTATTTCTAAAGGGTAAGGATTTTATAAAATATATTCATAATACCATTTTTCCACTAAAATAAATTAACAATAATTCTCTATATAATCAGTTCACAGTTCAAGTCTCAAATGTCCTAATTGGGTTTAAAAAAAACACATTTCTTTGTATTAGTATTCAAATAAAGTCCACTCATAGAATTTCCCACCATCTGAGTTTTGCTGATTGTACTCTTTTGGTCAGTTAACATGTTCCTCTGTCCCATGTAGTTCCTTAATTTGATAGATGGTTCTGGAGACTTGATCAGGCAGTGGGTGTTCTTCCATCAAAAATTCATAATGTCTGGGGCTGGGGTTGTGGCCTAGCATGTGCGAGGCCCTGGGTTCGATCCTCAGTACCACATAAAAATAATTAAATAAAATAAAGATACTGTGTCCCTCTACAACTAAAAAATATTTTTTAAAAATTCATGATGTCTGGAACTTCTCTTTTTGTGATGTTAGCAGCTGGTGATAATCTATCTTAGATTAGTCTAATACTTTTCTTTATTTTTTATTTCTTATTTTTACAATACTGGGGATTGAATATAGGGATCCAGGGGAACTCTAACAGGCAGCTGCCTCCCCAGCCCTTTTTTATTTTTTTATTTTGAGACAAGTTCTCACTAAGTTGCCCAGGCTGATCTCAAACTTGCAATCCTCCTGCCTAAGTCTCCAGTGTCACTGGAATTACAGGTATGTTATTACACTTGGCTAGATTAGCCTAATTTTGTCACTTCATCTTTATTTTTATTATTTGGTTACTCATAATTCAGTTCACACAGAAAAAGCAGAATGATACTTGATTCTTTTCCATTACTCACAAGTTTTAAAAAATGATTGGTCTTCTCTTCCAATAGTGAAAAATGACATTTCCTCCCACCTGGTAGGATGACATCATTGCTCCTAGAGTACATAGGCAGGGAGAGGAAGAACCCAGGAAGTGCTTGTTGAACTGAAATGTACTCCTGTCTTCCTACCTCCTCTATTTGCCCTTGAAAGAGGACAGATGGACATTTGTTGATTTGTGGACTCCTGAAAAAAGTAAGGATATGTCTCACCCACATCTTGCATGGGCGAGGGAAAGGGTTCCTATAGGAGGGATGGGCTGGCTATGAAATGAAAGCTAAGAAAATAGTACTACAAAATAAACACAAGACACCAGAAATATGTTTTCAGAGTGGGGGCAGCGACGGGCCAAGCTGACCAGAGGGGTGCAGCTTCTGACAAAGAAAGAGCCCGCACATGGTTTATTTATATAGGAACAGATCAAAAGGACTCAATAGAAACATCTTCGCAAGAACAGGACAGGGCAGGTAGCCTGTTTGATTCTTAATGGGTCACACTCATCTCCAGTGTTGTGGGAATCCTGTGGCAGAGCTGAATAGGATGTCACATGTACTGGGCAATCTCAAGCCAGCAGAGTTGCTGCTGGGAGTTCCCAGATACCAGACTTTCCTATCCAACTTCTTCCATGCTGATTTGGTTCACATACATTTCACCAATGGCTTCCCGCAGACGTAGATGGCTAGTTTCATGAGCTTTAGCAATCTTTTTAGCCTTCTGCACATTGTATGAAATGAAAACAAACACATTGGTCAGGAATAGAACACTGCAGGAAATTATGTTTGATATGTTCATGAATCTTTGTGGTTTGGGAGGTGCTTGTTTTTCTCCATCTCACTCACTTCATGACTGGGTAGGAACTGACCACCCCCATTTTATAGATGGGGAAACTAGGGTACATAATGTATGATTGTTTTGTCTAAGGCTCAACTACATGTAACTCTTTCTATCACTTTGTTTAACATACAGCAAGTATCTTGGAGTCACTATTGACATAACCCCAGCTCTCCATTCTCATATTTATTCATCTAGAAACATGTCCCTTGAATATCCTCCATGTGTCATATGTCACAGAGGTGAGTTCCTGAACTTTGGCAGAAACTCAGACTTACTTTTTTTTCAGGAAGATTTTCAAGTGTATAAAATCGATTAAATTAACTCAATTAAAATTAAAAAGTCAGTTAAATTAAATTCCAGAACATACTGGTTAATTTAAGGTTTCCTGTGAGACCTCAGCTTCAAACTGCTAGTTACTGAGTGCTGCCCAATTTTTAGCTGTGTAGGTAAACATGCAGACAGGCCCCAACTGTCCGTGTATGAGGTTGTGAGTATCCCCCAAACAGTGTCCCTGGCATCCGCCCCCATTCCCGGGCAGCAGAGGGCAGGGCAACCATTGAAACTTCTCTCTGGAATGATAGAAGATACCCAGGGTCATAAATCCTTTTGAATGCTTACCATAGCCTAAGAATAAATAAATCTTTCTTATTTTATTCTCACATTTGAGGTAGAGGGATGGTTTAGAAGGTTAAGTAGGTTGTCCTGGATGACACCAACTTGGTAAGTGATCGACAGTTAACCTGAGTAGTAGTGAGAGTACTGCTTTGCTCATATTATCATTTCTGTGCAGCACTGTACTGCAACTGGCAGGCTGGCCAAGGTGAAGCATAGGAAAACAGAAGTTTTCCTTGACATCAATCTACCTTGATTTGCAAAAATCTTTGAGAAGAGGGGAGACAGAGGTACAAACCTAAGTGTCCTATCTTACTCCATGTCTTCATGGGTCAGGCAAAGCCATTCTATCTGGATTTAAGGTCTTTGGTTCTTCAAAGAAAAATTCAATACATGACAGAAAATTTTGGAATGTAATAGTACCCTCTATTTTTTCCCTGTTCTGTTCTTGATTTTAACAATGGCCAAATTAGTGGCACTTAATGGTATCTAAGGTACATATATATGTGTCATCCCATCTGATGACATTCCAGAATAAAGACATATAGTATCCCCTGGGTACAGATGAGAAAGCCAGCCCTTGTTTTAGTGCAGTGGCTGTGCTAGTGTGTGGCTAAGCTGAGATCTGACTCTAGATCTAATGAAATTCCACCACACCACTGGAGCCTCCCCTTTTAGCATTGGAAGCAGTCCTTCTCCCATCAACAAGCGTATCCCTCCCATAACTCCCCTGGTTTAGCAATTGTCCTGTCCCACTTGGAGATCTTTGCATGAGCAGTCTCCCATGTGAAGGCAGCCAGGGAGCATTGGAGGGACCTCTCTCTTGGTTTTTGTTTTTGTTCTTTTGCTCAGAAGAAATCAACCCCTGCCTTGCACCCTCTCAGCAGGGTTCTGTGTGACTGTGTAGCAGAAATGCTGGCTCTGGAGGCCTCACAGGAGGCTAGTTGCTCCTTTGTGAACTCTGAAATGGTTGGCAAGGTTGGTTGTCCATATGCACTAGGTTTTTCAGTTATCTGTTGGCTTAAAACAATGATAATGATTTTATTGTCTTACTCAGTTTCTGTCATTTAGAAATTCAGAAAATATTTGACTGGACTGTTCCAGCTCAAACTCCTCATAGGGCTGTAGGCAGATGGTGTCCAGGGCTCCAATGGAGATAAGGATCTAGAGAGATTAAGAAACTTGTCTGAGATTTCACAAATAATTTGATTTGCCAAATTCAAGCCCAGGTCTGCTAAGTTCAAAGCTATTGCTCTTTGTTATTGTACTGTCCTAACTTTCTTCCCCACCAAAACTTTGATAATCAATATATTTGAATTAGAGGCTCATCTAATTTACATTTTGTCTCTTCTAGGGGTCCATTTTTCTAGCTGCTGGATAGAAAATGAAAGAAACATAGAAATGTCTACCAAGGCTTTTCCTGAATCCTGGCGTTTCTCTCAGTCCCAGATTTTCCATTATCAACTATCATACAAAAAATGTTACTATGAAGCCATATATAGAATTACATCCTTAAAAATCATTGTCTAGCTATTGCAGGGTTACAATATCCTCTGGAATGTAAAGATAATGAAAAATCAAATCTCTCCCACTTTTTTGTCATTGTTCTCCATGTGATTTTTTTCTATTTATTTTATTTATTCTAATTGGTTATATATGATAGCAGAATGTATTTCAATTCATATTACACATTTAGAGCACAATTTTTCATTTCTGTGGTTGTACACAAAGTAGAGTCACATCATTCGTGTCTTCATACATGTCCTTGGGGATAATGATGTCCATTTCATTTCACCATATTTCTTACCCCCATCCCCCCTCCTTCCCCTCCCTCCCTTTGCCTTATCCAGATTTCCTCTATTACTCCCATGCTCCCCTCCCCATTATGGATCAGTATCTGCACATTTGGCCTTTGGTTCTTTGGTATTGGCTTACTTCACTTAGCATGATATTCTCCAGCTCCATCCATTTACCTGCAAATGCCATGATTTTATTCTCTTTTAATGCTGAGTAATATTCCATTGTGTACATATAACACGTTTTATTTATCCATTCATCTATTTAAGGACATCTAGTTTTGTTCCACAGTTTAATATTGTGATTATGCTGCTATAAATACTACAGCATCACTGTAGTATGCTGATTTTAAGTCCTTTGAGTATAAACCAAGGAGTGGGATAACTGGGTCAAATGGTGGTTCCATTCCAAGTTTTCCAAGGAAGCTCCATACTGCTTTCCAGACTGGTAGCACTAATTTTCAGTCCCACCAGTAATGTATGAGTGTGCCTTTTCCTGCACATCCTCGCCATCCTTCTTATTGTTGCTTATAGTCTTAATAGCTGCTCTGCCATTCTGACTGGAGTGAGATGAAATCTTGGAGTAGTTTTGATTTGCATTTCTCTAATTCTAGAGATGTTGAACATTTCATATATTTGTTGATTGATTGTATATCACCTTCTGAGAAGTGTCTGTGTGATTTTTTAAAATATTTTTTTAGCTGTAGATGTATACTATACCTTTATTTGTTTATTTATTTTTATGTGGTGCTGAGGCTAGAACCCAGTCTCTCACATGTGCTAGGCAAGAGCTTTACTATTGAGCTACAACCCCAGCCCTCCATGTGATTTTTTTAAATGATAAAAACATGTAACATAAAACTATCTTAACAATTTTTATTTTATTTTTTTAAGATTAAAGGGTCTTGGTATGTTGCCCAAACTGGCCTTGAACTCCTGGGTTCAAGTGCTTCTTCTTCTTCAGCCTCCTGAGTAGCTGAGACTTAGGTGTGTGCTACTGTGCCCAGCTTTACCTTAACTATTTTTAAATATCCAGTTCTTTGGTGTTAAGTATATTCATGTTGTTGTAAAACAGATTTCAAGAATTTTTCATTTTGTGAATTTTAAACTCGATACTATTAAACACTTCTTTCCTTTTTCCCTCTCTCCCCAGCGATTGTTAATTATCATTCTATTTTCTGTTTCTATGACTTTGATTACTTTAGATAACTCATAAGAATGGAATCATATAGTATTTGTCTTTTTAAAAAATATTTTTTAGTTGTAGTTGGACACAATACCTTTATTTTATCTATTTTTATGTGGTGCTAAGGATCAAACCCAGTGTCTTGCATATGCTAGGCGAGCACTCTTCCCCTGAGCCACAACCCCAGACCTCAGTGTTTGCCTTTTTTAAACTGATTTATTTCATTTAGCAAAATATCTTCAAGGTTCATCCACATTGTAGCATGTGGCAGGATTTTCTTCCTTTTTTTTTTTTTTTGGTACTGAAGATTGAATCCAGAGGTGTTTAACCACTGAATCACATCTCCAGCACTTTTAATTTATTTATTTACTATTTTAAATATTTTTTGGTTGTAAATGGACACAATACTTTTATTTATTTATTTATTTATTTATTTATTTATTTATTTATTTATTTATATGTGGTGCTGAGGATTGAAGCCAGTAACTCACACATGCTAAGCAAGTGCTCTACCACTGAGCTACAACCCCAGTCCCATTTATTTATTTCTATTTTGAGACAGAATCTGGCTAAGATGCTTAGGACCTTGCTAAGTTGCTGAGGCTGGCTTTGAACTTGTGATTCTCCTGCCTGTTTGTTAATTCATTCCTATAGAGCCTCAGTGACATGAACAATTGCCTGTGAAAACATTTATAAGGTAACAGAAAGCAAACCTATCCAAGATAAGCCAGTTGGTTGTTTCTTAGAAAATCTTTCCTCTTTTGAACTGAAGTAGATTTCGCTGGGATGTTTCTGTGTCTCACATCCCATGGCCTTATCCCCTCTACATGGTTAGACTCTTCCTATTCAGAGAGGCTGCCTCTGTGGGTTGTCTATTGCTACATTAACAAATCACCTTCAAATTTAGAGGCTGAAGAGAATGATAAACATGATCTCACAGTTTCTGTGGGTCAGGAATTCACAAATGGGTAGCAAATTGGTGTGAATTTGTCATGAGGGCTGCAGTTATCCAAAGACTTGACAGAGGCTCAGGCTCCACTTCTAAGGAGGATCACTCACATGCCTGGCAAAGTGGTATTGGCAGAAGGTTATAGTTCTTCACTGCAGATTTCTCCAAAGGGCTGCTTGAGCATCCTTACAACATGACGACTAGCTTTCTAAAGGGATAAGGATCCAAGAAAGAGCAAGGTGAAACTGTAACCTGCCTGCCCCCAAAGTCACACTCAATTCCTACATTATCTTCTAGGTTACAAGGTGAACCCTGCTTAAGGACGGGGGAAGGCTGCAATATCTCTCTCTCTCTCTGTGTCTGTCTCTGTCTCTCTCTCTCTTATCTGTAAGCAGCCCTGGTTGCCTGTTTGAAGAAAACCAGGAAGAAGTACTTAGTAAACTGTTTCATAGGTGAAAGCATTGTTTGTGCTGTAAAGATTTTTGTGGTTAATTAGCTAGAGCCTCCTGTCTAACCCCCTCAGTCCTGCTTATTAGTCACAGTTCAGGAAAACAGGGCTAGATTTGCCAGATTTGCCAGAGAGTGAGGAAGACATAGTTAAGACCTCTTTGGGGAATAGCCTGACAGAACATTGGTACCCTATCTGGTAATAAGACTTCCCCCACTCATTCCAAATGGTGGAAGGGTGATACAACGTTATTGGATGTTATGGGGGGCCCAGGACAGTGGCTGCCCCATGGAGGCCTGGGCCTGTCTATCTCATTCATTATTCTAAACCCAGTGCCTGACTTAGCCAGACCCTGACTCAAAATAAAGTTTAAAAGGTCTGAGGATATAACTCAATAGTAGAGCACTTACCTAGCATGTTTGAGGCCCTGGGTTCAATTCCCAGTACTACACACACACAAAAAATGATGTTTGAAGTATAGTCAGTCCTCTGTATCCACAGATTCTTTAATCACATATTCAGCCAACTACAGACTGAAAAAATAAATAAACACAGTGCCTGGCTTGGCCCTCAGCAGGCCATCACTAAATGTCATGTTGACTGAATTAAAGAATGAATATGACAAGCAAGGATGAGGGGTTCAAATGCAGACTCTATTTTGGGAGTCTGCAACTATCCTTAGTGAGGGGGCTTTGGTTTTGCCAGGCTATTGTCATATTTTAACAGTTTAACTGTCCTTTATGTGTCGATTGAAGTTTGGTGGGAGTCATTTTGACATCAGATTATTTCATCTAAATTAATGCCAGTCCTATAATATTGGAAGCCACGAAGAGAGGAAGTAAATTCCTGAATAAATAATATGACCCTCTGTCAGATCTTTAAGCTCATATTTTAATTTAAGGGTTTAAATTTGTAATTAATCTTATGTTAAATTTGGTATTATTTCTACACTGATCACTAATTCTTGACATATCAGGTTTTTTCTTGATTAGTAACTGATTTTCTTGTTTTGGATTTTCTTTGGTCTGTTTTTCTCTCTGCTAGGGTTTTTTAGGGGGGTGGTATGGAGGATTGAACTCAGGGACACTTGACCACTGAACATAACCCCAGCCCTATTTTGTATTTTATTTAGAGACAGGGTCTCACTGAGTTGCTTAGTGCTTCACTTTTGCTGAGGCTGGCTTTGAACTCACCATCCTCCCACTTCAGCCTCCTGAGCTGCTAGGATTACAGGCATGTACCAAGGCACCCGGCTCTCTGCTGGATTTTTAAACAAAGGTCACTTGTGGAACGAAGAATCCTATAGGTTGTGACTGCAGCTACAGAAATTGTGTGATGATTAAAAAAAAAATGGGGGCAAGTATCTTGACTTGTTATGTGTAGGAGAATCTAGATTTACAGGCCTACAACTTTGCTCAGAATAGATCTAGCCCTGTGCCCTAGGGATCCTGCCATCTCCATATTTTTCCTTATTAGACACTTGGCACATAGCCCCATTCCTGGGCCTGGCTCCTGGGACTCACAGGCTCCTTTTTATCACTGAAGTTGTTCAGAACTACACAT
This sequence comes from Marmota monax, assembly GCF_021218885.2. NCBI lineage: Eukaryota > Metazoa > Chordata > Mammalia > Rodentia > Sciuridae > Marmota > Marmota monax. Next base: position 1,924,114 of record NW_026695237.1, on the reverse strand, counting down.
GGGAAAGATTTAAAGTATAATAATTAGGGATTTTATTTTTTGTTATGAAAATTTTAAGATATACAAAAATGGAGAGGTCCATAGTGAATAGTCCTTGTCTCCATTACCCTGTGTCAGTAGATTTCTCTTTAGGTTCAGTGGATGGGCTCCTTGTCCCCACTTAATTTGAAGCAAATTCCAGACTGAACTTTCTTTCTTTTAAAATTTTTCAGATACAGCTTTCATTGATTAAATACTTAGTATGTATATCTTTAGAGATGAAGTTTTCAAAATATATTTAATAAAAATGGTATTAACATGCCTTAAAAGTTAACAGTAATTCCCTAATGTTATAAAATATTCAATCAGTATTAAAATTTACCCATTGATTTATAATTTTTTATAGTTTCCTATTATGACTCGGCCCTGTGGACATCAGCTTTTTTCCTTTTTCTTTATTTAAATTTTTTTTTTTGTGTGTGTGGTATTGGGTGTTGAACGCAGGATCTAGACAGAGCATGCCAAGCAAGTGCTCTACTATTGAGCACCTGATATTTTGATGGGAAGCACATATTGTCCAAGCCCCCTACCAATGCTCACATCAACAGTGATTATGATGATTTCCTAGGCCCATTAGTTCATTATGGGTTGTAAAATGATGATATTCATTCCTTTTCTGCCGCAGTCTGGCTGGGCACAAATCACGAGCCACTCAAGCAGGAACAAACTTTATTTCCAAACTCCACAGGCACACTCCACACATGCTCCCTGTGAATCTGTCTCTAACGCCACCCACACGGCTCCTCCAGGCACTCACCACACCAACAGGAAATTCCTCCTCCGGACCTTCCCCAACCAGCGAGAACCCTCCAGGAGTCCAGGGAGAACTCCAAAGTAGTGTGAGAACTCCAAAGCAGCAGGCGCCCGAGGCAGCAAGAGCCGCCCCATTGCCCGACTGTAAAGGTCAAATATACAATACAATCAATCCAGCATCACAGCAGTTATATATAGCTTAACTCAAATCATCATCTCAATGGTTCGCTGGCGTCACCTTTCAAACATTCCCTCTGGCAAATGCCAGGCATCATACTGACTGGCCGGGCAGTGGCTCTCAACACTTTTCCAGTTATTAGCGGGAATGATTCTATAACAGAAATTTCCCCTCATCAAACATTTGTTTACCCAATGGCTTGGTTAATATGGGAATGGTTGAATTTCTAGCAGAAATCTACACACACGCATTCTGAGCCCCAGTAAACAGAGATTTAATTTTTGCTTCAACTGTCAGACACAGCCCATATTTTTGCTTCTCATATTCCTTCTTCTTCCCTAATGTTCCCAGATTCCTTCTTTTGGCACACATTTTCTTCTTAGATAACTTCCTCCAGCCTTTCTTTTAGGGTAGATCTGCCGGTGGCAAATTCTCAGTTTTCCTTCATCTGGCAATATCTTCATTTTCCCTTCATTCCCAAAAGATGTTTTCACTGGATTTAGAATTTTGGTTCTTTCAACACTTGAAAAAATATTGTGCCTCTCCCTTTGGGTCTCTCTGGTTTCCTGCTGAAATCTTTTGTCATTCAAAATGCTTTCTCCCTGGCTCAGCAAGGCACTGGGTTTGATCCTCAGCACCACATAAAAATAAATAAATAAAATAAAGGCATTGTGTCCAACTACAACTAAAAAAATATTTTAAAAAAATGCTTTCTCCCTAGGAAAGGCATTGCTCCTGACCCTCTGCTTTCAAGAGCTTTTTTCTTTGTCTTTAATTTCTAGAAGTTTGATTATGATAGATATTGGCATGAATGTCTTTGAGTTTATCTTGTTATTGTTAACCTAAAAAGTTTGTTTGTTCAGCTTCTTAAATTTATAGATTTGTATATTTTTGCTAAATTTGGGGAGATTTCAGACATTATCTCTTCAAATACTTGTCCTGCCCCACATTCTTTCTTCTTTTTCTCCTGGGACCCTTTGACACGAATGTTAGATCTTTTGTTGTAATCCCATGGGTCACAGGGCTCTGTTCACTTTTTTCGTCCCAATCCATTTCATTTCTGTTGTTCAGACCGGGTAGTTTCTATCTTCAAGGTAACTGAAGTTTTCTTCTGTCCACTCCTTCTGATGTTGAACACGTTATTGAGTTTTTATAAAATTGGTTGTTATGTTTTTTGGTTGTACAATTTCTATCTGATTCTTTTTTTAATCTTCTATTTCTTTGCTGATACTTTATATCATTGAAGAGACTCACTGTTAAACCTTCTATAGAAATAGCTGAAGTGTTTAGGATGAGCATTTTTAAAAACTCCTCAGACTGGGGCTGGGGTTGTGGCTCAAGTGGTAGCGTGCTCCCCTAGCATGGGTGAGGCATTGGGTTCGATTCTCAGCACCACATAAAAATAAAATAAAGATATTGTGTCCACCTAAAACTAAAAAACAAATATTTAAAAAAAACTCCTCAGACTAACAGGGATAGGAAAACTTAATTGCATGTATTGCTTAGCTATTACTTATTTTTTAAGTGGATTTGATACCAGAGATAGGGACTTCTGAACTGGTGACTATAGAAATGAAAACCGGGCCAAGAAGTACAAACACACCAGGCAAAGGTTTAATGGGGGTAGGGGTTACCTCAAGAAGAGGGGAGAGAGAGATTAGGCTGCTCATCACATCAGAGAAGGATAAGCCTTTTACTGGGTTGCTGACAGGGGCTAGGGTCTAATTGATCATTATCACAGTTCTGACTTTTCCAGGAGGCTCTGAAGTCCTTATCACTTGAGAGGGCAATCCAGTTCCCATGAGATGATTTCTCCTCCTACTTGGGGTGTGGGAGGAACAGCCACAGTTCTTGTCATGGAGTAATTGCTGTCACTTAGGGTGGGTGATCTATTTATGAGACTCCGCTGATCCTGGAATCCAAGGTGACTGCAGTTTAGAGCAAATACCAGAGATAGGGACTTCTGAACTGGTGACTATAGAAATGAAAACCGGGCCAAGAAGTACAAACACACCAGGCAAAGGTTTAATGGGGGTAGGGGTTACCTAGGCATTGCTCCCAGGGGCTGGAACAGAATGTCATAAAAGCTGGCAGTTGAAAGTCCCTGCAAATCTTGAAAATATTTTAGTTACCCTTATCTTGGTATCTCAGTCTTGAAGGGAAAGAAAGTATGTTAGGGAAATTTAGGGCTAATAAACCATGAATTATCAGTTTTTACACAGATTAACTGAAATGATTAACATGCCTACATGCAGAGCTGAGCAGAAATCTGACACAAAGTTCAAGACACAAAAAGGAAGAGATGCCAAGCCTTTATCCTTCTTTAAGTTACCCATCAGGCATCAGGAGGCCCAAGTGAAGAGTCTGTGCTTTTTAGCAAAGGTAGCCTAAGTTCCTGTTGTGACTAGGGGTGGGTGGGGGGACGGACCCAGGCTCATCCAGGTTTTGTGAGACTTTTAATGGGCATCAGGTCATGAGTGAAAGCTTCCGGAACACATCTGCCCTTTGTCCCTGTGGAGATCTGGAACCATCTTAGGCTAATGTTAGTGATAATAAACTCTGGAAGTTTACAGTTGCTTTACCAAATATATTTTAAGACCATCTTGATTATAAGAAACACCTTATATTTAAGTACTGTTTTCATTGGAGAGCTGCAGTCTTTGTGATCAAATTAAAGGTATTTAAAATTGAGTTGATTCACTTGACAAATATTTATTGAACATGAACTATGTGGCTGACATTGCTGGCAGCTGGAGATACAGCAGTGAATTAGACAACCATTAGCCCTGAGTCAGACAGATTAAAAGGCAATCCAAATAGGATATGTAGGAACACTAAAGGAGGGACCCCAAGGAGTGTAGGAGCTTGGCAGGGAATGTAAGAAAAGCTCTTGGAAAAAGTGAAATTTCAGCTGGCATGCAGAATAAGGTAAACAAGTGGGCAGTGAAAGAGTGTACACATGGAGGGAACAGCATGCAGGTAGAGGGAACAGCATAGGTATAGGGCAAGCTCATAGGCATAGGGACATTGTATGCTTGGAAGCAGCAGACAGGAACGAGACAGCCAGAAAGAACTGGTAAGTCTTCATTCTAAAGAAATAGAAGTAATTGAAAGGTGTTTAAGCAGAATGTTGACAGGCTTGGCATGAAGTTTTAGAAAGACGCAGTGCAGGAATTGTCTGGAAGGGGTAAAGGGAGTCTCAGAGAGACTGATAAAGAGGCTATGGGTACTTTCTAGATGAGAGATGACCATGGCTTAGAGCAGTGGTGAGCGAGGGCAGCTGGAGCAAAGTGGATTGATTTGAGAGAGAAACGGGGGGCATGATGGAGATTTGAGTCCTGCTTGGTGAGTTAAGGGTGAGACTTTATCCTCATCAGTCATGCATTCCAAAACGTTAATAACATGGAAAAATACCACAGTCTGTTATTTTTGTTGTAGAAAAATGTCATGTTCATCCATTTTCCACTTGACATTTTTCAGCCTAAATTTGAGAGATTAAACATTTCTTTAATATTCTGTGACAGGCTTTCTACTTAATGATCTTAGGAACCACCTTAAATATTGCTAGGTTGTACATGGTGTTCTAACATTTTGGTGGGACCATAAAATGGATCTGATGGATTTTCAGTGAGTGGTACTAATTGGGTGGTGTGTTATTATCATGTTATTTCCCTTTAAGCATGGGAATTTGGCAGAACTTTGGGTGGGGATGACACTTAGATTGGTGTCACTGAGCTCTGGGTTTGAGCCAGATCACCTTCCTGGGCCTGTTTTGCTGCTTATGTGTAACACTCATGCATTAATTTACTTTGCTAGCATGTCACCAGAGCTCTTACCATGTTATCTCTGACAAGATAGGGACAAGACAGACTGGAACCATATCTCATGGAAATTATGTTTTAGCTTGTAAGTTATAGATACAAAAACCAAGTAAACCAAAACATTATTTCTGGATAGCTACTCCACTATTCTCCATGGTAAGAGCCCTGTGCTGGTGGCTAATAAACCTGGTTCTAGTTCTGGCCTTGATGTTGACTAGTTCTATGTGCCAGAGCTTCATCTTTTATCTTTTCCTGATCTCTTACCTGTTTTTTTTTTATTTTTAACTGTAAAATGTGGCTAATTCCCTCTGACATGTGCCTTCCATATGAGATAAGCGAATGTCTAAACATTAAATGTCTAAACAAATGAATGTCTGCTTTGCTTACATTGTGGGCCCCTGTGAACATCAAGAGTCATATTTGTGATGGTCCCCATAGGAAGTGAGGCACTATTGCAGATGTGAGTTGCATTGATAAAAATGTTGTATTTTATAAGTTACTGTCTGTCATCTTTTTTGGGTAAACATTTCACAAAATTGTATTTTCAGCACCAGGAGAATGGCTTCTAAGCCTCCATTTTATTTTCATTTAAAAAATTACATCAGAAATGTCCTCATAGCAGAATTTATTTAGCATTTCTCAAGGGAACTTTAACTGTCAAATAATGAGGCCAGAAGCAAAATGAAACAATGTCATGTCTCACAGTGACAGTGTCATCTCTGAAGGGAGATGACATGACACAGTGGAGGCTTCTGTTTGATGGTAACATCAGGCATTTGTAATATTGGGAATTTTCCAAATGGTGCTATCTGATGAGCTTCGATGGTTTTGAGAGTATAAATGAAACCTGGGGGACAAGTCTGCACAGCCCAGTGGGTAAAAGGCAAAGCTGACGGTGGGTGGGTGGGCCTGATGTAGGGGCATGGTCCCCACAGGACCTACAGGGAGGTGCCCGTTTCTGCATTCCAGTCTTTGCATCTGGAACAGGGAGGAGAATTTCTACCTTTCTATCACTTCTTAAGTGATTATTTCCTATGAGACTTAGATGGTATACCCTCAGGATGAGGTCAGTAGAATGAACAAAAAGAGGTTCTTTATGTCAACCAGAGAAGATCCTAACAGCATCCCCTTGACCTAAGAGAGGTTGAAAGATTATGGCTGGCTTCATGGCCCTCTCTAAATAATAATAATAATAATAATAATAATAATTATTATTATTATTATTATTATTATTATTATTTTGTATACTGAGCATTGAATTGAATCCAGATGTGCTACCACCAAGCTACATCCCCAGCTCTTTTTTTTTGAGATAGAGTCTCCTTAAGTTGTTAAGACTGCCCTTGAACTTATGATCTTCCTGCTTCAGTCTCCTGAGTCACTAGGATTGTAGGCATGCTTCAGTGCACCTGGCACAAGTTGATAAATTTTTATTTAAGGAATTTCACATTGTATTTCCTTCAGCTGTCCATCAAGGTCACCTGGGGTTTCTCTTTTCAACTTTTCATTGGAGTATAACATACATTCAGTAAAGCAGGTAAATATAAGTGAATTTTCATGAGGCAGGTACCCCATTTATTTTGAATTTATTTCCTTCCACTCATTGTTAAACAGTGACTTGCAATTTATATCACTGTCACCTTACAGAATTGGTTGTTCTTAGAGGCCAGATAAATGTATCATATTTACCTTTATACCCCACACACCCCGCCCCATCCTAGTGTCTCTAGCATGGTTCCTTTATAGAGTAGCCCACAGAAATTGCTTGCTGAATTCGAACATGGAAGGTTGGATGGGAATTAACCAAGTGAATCATGGTCAACTTGAGCTAGCATTGAATGAAAGTTACATATCAGCCTACATGCTTTGCTCCAGAGTTGTAGCTTTTTCTATGTGTCTGAATTCAAACTTGCTGGCTTGTCATTTGTTTTCTTGCCTTGGACATTTTTTTTGGTGAAGGTTGGGAAGCATAGCCCAAGGCAAAGATGAAAGACCTGACACTTTGTTTGGGAGATGTAGTCCCAGAGCAGTGAGCCAGCAACAGCAAGTGAGGCAGAGGACAAATCAAAGTGAACCTGCAGTGCATTTCCTTGCTAGATGTCATTTCACATCTAGAAGTGAGCTACAGAGAGACACCATGGTTACTCAGTTTGTTAGTCAGCTTTGCAACACTGTGATCAAAATACCTGACAAGAACATCATAGCAAGGAAAAGTTTATTTAACTCATGGTTTCAGAGGTCTCAGTCCATGGTCAGCCAGCTCCATTGCTCTGGGCCTGGTGAGGCAGAACATCACGGTAGAAGGGTATGGCAGAAGAAAGCTGATCAGTTCATGGTAATCAGGAAGCAGAGAAAGGAAGGAGCTGGGGTTTTGGAGAAATTAAATCCTTCCAGGTCATGCTCCCAATGACCTATTCCCTCCCACTAGGTCCCAGCTCCCAGTAGTCCATTCAGCTATGACTGATAAGGTAAGAATCCTTACGATCCAATCATTGCCTGCAAGCTCTGAACTTTATACAGCAGGGACTATGCTTTCAACGTAAGACTTTGGGTGACATTCCAGATCCAAACCATACACTCAGCAAGCATTTTTGCTCAGGACCTGGACTTTCCTATAAGGTTCACAAGGAGAAAACATACCTTGGAGAAGTCCACATAGGGAAGAACAGAAAGGGGATTTATTTGTCCCATTTATCTCCTGTATCCACTGTGGCTTTTCATGCAAGTCTAGAAATGAAGGGACAATTTGGCATGAATGAAGCATTGGCTTCTTCATTAGCACTGTTTTTCACCTCCTCCTCCTTCTTTTTTTTTCCCTCCTATGGGTTTCAAACTTCCCAGCATGCACACAGTGCTGGGTTCAATCCCAGAACTGCAGAAATAAACAACAAACTCTTTCTATCTCCCATCTAGACTGGGAGGTATTCCCTTCCTCCCTCAGCTTTGCTCTCCACTCTACTCTTGGGTTAATGATTTTTAAAATGCCTCCATTTAGTTTAGTCTAGAACCAGATCCTGATGGGTATTTGGGCTTCTGCCCTTCACTGATTGGGACTATCTCCAAGCTAGTCACTGAGCCTGAAGACAGGTAAGTTCAAATTTGAGCTCTAAGACTTTGTATCAGCTATGACTCTGGGAAGGAGGTGATAGCAGGATTAATTGTTTTTGTTTTGAAATAACTTAGATTTATAGAAAAGTTACGAAAATAGTGCAGCTTTCCCTGAAGTCAACATCACCAAAGTATAATTGATCAAAACAAGGAGGTTAACATTATAATAATTCTACTACCTAAGCTCCAGACTTCATTTGAATTTCACTAGTTTTTCAAGTCTTGTTTTTTTCTATCTTACAATCAATTCCAGAACTCCTTTTTTTTTTTTTTTTTTAAATGTGGTACTGGGGATTGAGCCTAGTGCTTTGGGTATGCTAGGCAAGTGCTCCACCACTAAGCTACAGCTACAGCCCCATATTTCGTGATTTTTCTATGACTGTAATTCCATCTACATTTATTAAGGAATATCTGTACCTTTTCACCCATTTATCTATTCTTCCAATTATTTACTTACATCAGTATGGACTCCTGGGTTTTATAATTACTTCTTCAACTACTACAACTACTACTTGTGGTAATGGAAATTGAACCCAGGGCCTTGTACATGCTAGGCAAGTGCTTTCACTGAATCACACCTCCAGACCTTTTTGTATTTTGAGACAGTGTTTCGCTAAGTTCCCCTGGCTAGCATTGAACTTGTGATCCTCCTGCTTAGCCTCATAAGTAAGTTCATGTAGCCTGCAAGGTACCTTATTTGGTCCCTACCTACTTGTATTTTATTATTTATTTATTTATTTCTGTAGTGCTTGAACCCAGTGTCTTGTGATTGCTAGGCAAATGCTCTACTACTGAGCTATACCTCCAACAATTTTAATTTTTTATTTTTGAAATATCCTCATTAAGATGCTTAGACTGGTCTGGTACAGTGGCTTACACCTGTAATCCCAGGGGCTCGGGAGGCTAAGGCAGGAGATTGTGAATTCAATGCCAGCCTCAGCAAAAGCGAGGCACTAAGCAACTCAGTGAGACCCGTCTGTCTCTAAATAAAAATACAAAAATAGGGCTGGGGATGTGGTTCAGTAGTTGAGTGCCCCTGAGTTCAATCCCCAATGCCCCTCCCCAAAGAAAAGATGCTTAGACTGGCTTTGAACTTACGATCCTTCTGCCTCAGTTTTCTAAGTAGCTGGGCCACTGCACTTGGCCCTTCCCTGATTTTCTAGTTTAATTTTCCTCTTGTCCACTTTTTTTAATAGAGCACAATTTTTCATATCTCTGGTTGTATACAAAATATATTCACACCAATTCGTGTCCTCATACATGTACTTTGGATAATAATGATCATCATATTCCACCATCATTTATAACTCCAACCCCTCTGCCCTATCTAGAGTTTGTCCATTCCTCCCATGCTCCCTCTCCCTATCCCCCTATGAATCAGCCTCCTTATATCAAAGAAAACATTTGGCATTTTGGTTTTGGGGATTGGCTAACTTCACTTAGCATTATTTTCTCTAACTCCATCCATTTACCTGCAAATGCCATGATTTTATTCTCTTTTATTGCTAAGTAATATTCCATTGTGTATATATGCCACATTTTTTTTATCGATTCATCTATTGAAGGGCATCTAGGTTGGTTCCACAGTTTAGCTCTTGTGAATTGTGCTGCTATAAACATTGATGTGGCTGTGTCCCTGTAGTATGCTGTTTTTAAGTCCTTTGGGTATAGACCGAGGAGAGGGATAGCTGGATCAAATGGTGGTTCCATTCCTGATTTTCCAAGAAATCTCCTTATATGCTTTCCATATTGGCTGCACCAATTTGCAGTCCTACCAGCAGTGCACGAATGTACCTTTTTCCCCACATCCTCGCCAACACTTATTGTTGTTTGTCTTCATAATAGCTGCCATTGGAGAAAAATAGCCTCTTCAACAAATGGGTGCTGGGAAAACTGGAAATCCATAAGCAAAAAAATGAAATTAAACCCCTATCTCTCACTATGCACAAAACTCAACTCAAAATGGATCAAGGACTTAGGAATAAAACCAGGGACCTTGTGTCTAATAGAAGAAAAAGTAAGCCCTAATCTTCATCATGTGGGATCAGGCCCCAGCTTCCTTAATAAGACTCCTTTGGTGCAAGAATTAAAATCAAGAGTCAATAAATGGGATGGACTGAAACTAAAAAGCTTCTTCTCAGCAAAAGAAACAATCTGTGAGGTGAATAGAGAGCCTACATCTTGGGAACAAATCTTTAACCCTCACACATCAGATAGAGCACTAATCTCTAGGGTCTATAAAGAACTCAAAAAGCTAAGCACCAGAAAAACAAATAACCCAATCAATAAATGGGCCAAGGACCTGAACAGACACTTCTCAGAAGATGATGTACAATCAATCAACAAATATATGAGAAAATGTTCATCATCACTAGCAATTAGAGAAATGCAAATCAAAACCACTCTAAGATTGTCCACTCTTTTATTCTCAATATTCTGGCCACAGAATGTCTTTCTATTCTTCAAAAGTTTAAAACTCAGGCTGGGGATATAGCTCAATTGGTAGAGTGCTTACCACACATGCACAAGGCCCTGAGTTCAATCCCTAGCACAACCACCATAAAAAAAATTTAAAAAAATAAAAAAATAAAAAAATAAACTCCTCTTTATCTTATGATCTTTGCTTCTGCTATTCCCTCTGCCTAGATCAGTAGTCCATGTCCTTCTTTTTGAATTAATCCACAGTGTCCTTTATGGTTAGGCACTACACTATTTAGCACCTGAACAATCTCTACCCTAAAATGACTTTAAATATAAAAACATTAGACTTCCAGCAGCTATGGAAACTTGGCTATTGTTATCAGTTAAAGTGAATTTCGTTTCATCAAAAGATGCCAGGACCCAAGAGCTGGGCTTTCCTTAACCTATTTGTCATTTTCGCAAAGCAGAAAAGAATCAAAAAGGGAAACTACTGTTCAAACAAAAGATGTCTTATTCTCTTGCATCCCACAGAAACCAGGGGGGAAATGGTTCATACCTATCTCTTGGAACCATAAAAAACCATTTGACTTTAGAACAGGTAGAAGAATAAAGAACATGACAGATGATAAACAGCCAGAAATAATCAATAAGCATTCAAGGACAGCAGAAAACTGCCAAATGAACTCCTGCCACTGGAAGTATCATATGCTGACCAATTTCTCTTTCTTTTGTAACACACTCTATGGAAAAAAGATTTGGTGTTTTGTGTAGAGTTTGCTTTGAGTGAGTTAAATAGATCTAGTCATGATAGTTGGACCTCAGTTTTCAGACATCAGTCACAGTTGGAAATGGCACATGCTTTAGTCACCTCCACTTTCCCTTATTTTGCTACCATTAGCTCCATAATCCTGTAACTAGCAAAAGATTTGGTTCCTTGTCATGAGGTAGCACTATGTAATCCTAGCCAGCACCTTCAACTCATCTGTGGTAGAGCCAGAGAATGGTGGTAATTTTGCTCGATGGGTCTCTGATATAACAGAAGAGACGATGATATTCCTAGGTTGTTCCAAGTGGGAGGTGCCTCCCTTAGACTCTGGTCATCCAGTATCACCCTGCTCTAACTCAGTGGTTCTGAAACTTAGTGGAAAGATTCTAGCAGGGAGAGTGAGGCCTGCTGTGCTTTGTGTAACCCTGAGAAGTCACTCCTTTTTGCTATTTCCTGATTCTGCCAGGGCTTACAACACAGCAGACATACCTTGCATATGACACCACTGTGGGCTCTCATTCTTCTATCACTCTGCCCACTGTAGGCAGACATGGCCTCAGAATTCTTCTCAACCAAGTGATGACCAATCAGACTCAACAGGCATCATCTACAAATTGTGACTCCAGGGCCTCTTCTAGATCTCAGGGTCTGAGATTCTGAGAATGTGCCTTGAGGGTTTCTTGAGTCTGGAAGACACTGAGTCTGGGAGCCTCACCTCATGCTTTCTCTTGTATTCTACAGAAACCAGGGTGAAATGGCCCACACTTGCCGTGGAACCATCAACCTGGCCACTGCACATATTGATACTGAAGAGTCTTGTGGTATCTTGCTGATGAGTGGGGCAAGAAGTTACCACCTCAAGGCCAACTCAGAGGTGGAACGGCAGCAGTGGATCACCGTCCTGGAGCTGGCCAAAGCCAAGGCTGTTCGTGTGATGAGGTCCCATTCAGGTAGTGAATGGTTGATGTAGGGGTGTGTATGAGTGGTATCATGGGTTTAAAAGGAGTGGAAATTGAAAGCATTTGGGGGACAGTGGTGACCAGGAGACCCCGGCTAGTCTGAACCAACCTAGAAGGTCAGGTTGTATTTGTGCCTTTCCTACACAACTCATCCTTCCTTAGCAGTAAGATAGATACCCAGCCACTCTGCCAAGTCCGTCACAGGTGGCTAGCAGTCTTTGGGATGCAAATGTTTATGGGGGCAGGGGCTGTGTGATCTTTCCCTGGACAAGTCTGGTTGCCAGACTTCAGCAGACATTTCAGGTGCTATGGTGCCTCAGGCCCATACTCAGCAGTCTAGGGTGGGAGTCCAGGATTGTGCCTCTGTGACTTGGGCCAGACTTTTTTCCCATCGTCTCTTTGGTGAAGATTTTTTAGATGTTTAGCCAGAGCTGCTGTCTTTGCCATGGTGAGACACCAAACTCAGATATTCTGAGCAAGATGTTTTACTTTTTACTTTAATAAATTTAGTTTTTAATATGCAGTGTTTTTATATAATTTATAAACCAATGGCTCCAAAAGCCTATGAATAAAGTCTGTCTTTGTACCTGTTCCCAGCCACCTACCCTGTTCTCTGACCCAGAAGAAACTAGAGGTACTAGTTTCATGCATCTTTACATAGATGCCCAAATCGGTACTTATTTGTAAATAAATGCAGTGCTCTACCTTGCTTTTTACATTTAGCAGTATATTTTTTAAAATTTTCCTTATCAGTTCCTAAAAACTTCCTCTTTGTTTTCACAGCAATGTGATTTTTCATTGTATAGATGTACTGTAGTTTATTTAACCCAAAGCCTGTTGATGAAATAGTTGATTTAGGTTTTTGCCAATGTTTCAACGATACACTGTGTTGCAACATGTAAGCATTTCATTTCACACTTATGTAAATACAACATACTAGGATTCAAGTTGCTGGGTCAATGGGAGTGTATGTTTGTAATTCTGTGATGTATTGTCCAACTGCCTTCCATAGGGGGTTGTATTGTGAGATGCCAGTTCAGACTGTGAGACACTCACCTCCCTACCACCTTGTGCATCCAGAGCCATAGTAAATGTTTCTGATGATTGAAAAATGTGTCTACACAAACTGGGAGCAGGGGTTGGGCAGCTGTGATCTTTCTTAAGTTGTAAGCAAAATGACATGTGTTTCAACAGACCTGTGTAGTATTTCTGGGGAGACAGGGTTATAGGGGAGGAGCCACAGCCCTTACTCACCAGGATTATCTCACAGCCTGGGTGGGGAGACATTGGATTCTGTGTAAGGAGCTTTAGCATAAGACAGGATGAGAGGGACTAGTGACATTTGTCAACATCCTGGGCCCTATCTCCCCAAGTTATGGTCTCTCCCCCAGTGCTAGCTTCTCAATGTGCATTGAAGGGCACCTAATATCAATATGGCCTTCTTTTTTTAATCTCACCCATTTGGAGTATGGGTTCTGTCTTATTCTGTTTTCTGTTGCTATAACAAAATGCCTGAAAAGGTGGTAATTTATAAAGAATAGAGATTTATTTATTTCAAGGCTTTGGAAGCTGGGAAGTCTAATGGCATGATACCAGCATCTCCTCAGCTTTTGATGAGGACCTTCTTGTGGCATCATAACATAGTGGAGAACATCACTTGGCAAGACAGAGCAAGCCAGAGAAAACTCAATTTTATAACAAAGCCACTCCCACAATAACACATTAAACCATGAATACATTAATTCATATATTAATCCACCTCAGTCACCTTCCAAAGATCGCACCTCTCAAATACCATTCACTTTTGACTTTGTGGATTAAGTTTCCAGCACATAAAGTTTAGGGGACATATTCAAACCATAATAGGTCTCCCTGCTCAGTGATTATTCTCCCTGGGGTCAACACTCATGCAACTCTGATATGTCAATGATGATGTTGATCTTGGGATGTATTACCCAGGGTACCACTCCATCTCTCCATGAAGGAGGGGGTTGGGGTCATATCAAGCAAGGGGTATGCTAAGAACCCCTGTAGGACCTGTGGTCTTAGCTTGGGATGCCTGTTGAGAGCCACTGTGGTGACAGATGTGGCTAAGCTCAGGACAGCCATGTTGGCCAAGTGAGGATGCACTGCTACTTACCAAAGAACTAATTTCTTCTTTCTGCCTTCTTTTTTTCTAAGAATGGATGAATGAATGAAATTGCTTCATTTTCGAGAAACATCCTGAAAATAATGTAGTTTGTAGCATTTACTGGATTAATTACCATAAAACAATTTTCTTGGGACAGCCAGTAGGAAGGGTTTCTTTTGTGATTGGGGAGAAGTGCTTGCTAATTCAGCTGACAGTATGAGAGACTGGTAGTCTGGACTTGCTTTAGGGGATGTGGGAACCCCTAAAGTAACAGCCTCACCTACCTTCATTTCATGAGATGCAGCACATAGCTTGTGTTTCCAAGGGGATAGCCTTCAGAAGGGTAAGGATACAGAACAGATTACTAACATTCGAGATGAAAGTGGTGGTGACATTTCTATTGACCTTACAGAAATAAAAATGAACTATAAGAAAATACTATGAAAATTGCCTGTCAACAAATTAGATAACCTAGATGAAGTGACCAAATTTCTAGAAGCAAAAATATTACCAAGACTGAGTAAAGAAAAAATAGAAAAATCTCAATAGACCTACAATAAATAGATTATTGAATCAGTAATCAATGATCTTGCAACAAAGGAAAGCCCAGGACAGGATGGCTTCACTGGTGAATTCTAGCAATAATTTAAAGAATTTATACCACTCTATCCCAAAATCTTCCCAAAAAATTAAAGAGGAAGAAACATTTCTTATTCTGTGAGTTCAAACTGATAACAAATACACACAAGAATATCATGAGAAATGAAAACTATAGACTATTATGTCTTATGAATATAGACTCAAAACCCTTAACAAAAGACTGGCAAGCAAAAATCCAACAGTGTATTAAAAATATTATGCACCATGACCAAGTGAGATTCATCATAGGAAGCAAAAGGTGGTTCAATATAATAAAGTCAATTAATGTAGTATACCAATTTGAAGGGAAAACAAAGAACATGATTATCTCAGCTTAATGCAAAAGAAAAGGATTTAGCATATAGCCACTCTTTCATAATAAAAACACAAAATAGGAATGAAAGGTAATTTCCTTAAAACAATAAAGGACATGTATGAAAAACCTATAGCTAAAGTCATACTCAGATCAAAAGTTTTCTTAGATCAGAAACAAGGATGCCCACTTTAACCACATCTATTTAACACTGTATTGGAAGTTCTAGATAAAAAATTATGCAAGAAAAGGAAACAAAAGTACAAATTAGAATGGAAAAAATAAAACTTTTTCTATTGGCGGACAAAATGATCCTACACATAGAAAAAAATCTCAAAGAATATACACATACACACATACATACACACACACACACACACACACACCAGTTAGAGTTAATAAATAAATTTAGAAAATGTGCAAAGGTACAAGATTGACACAAAAATATCACTTGTATTTCTATGTACTGGCAATTAATGATCCTCAAAAGAAATGAAATCAATTTTATTTATATAGCATATAAGAAAAACTGAATAAATATGACAACTAAATTCAAACTAAAAACCATTGCTGAAAGAAATTAAAGACCTATATAAATGGAAAGTCATCCCATGCTCATAGATTGGAAGATAATATTGTTCAGAACTGAAAACACTATTCAAACAAAAACTGCTCCTTGAAATC
The DNA here is from genome assembly GCF_021218885.2 of Marmota monax. NCBI lineage: Eukaryota > Metazoa > Chordata > Mammalia > Rodentia > Sciuridae > Marmota > Marmota monax. The sequence goes on along the minus strand of NW_026695237.1, from coordinate 1,908,302 downwards.
TATAAAGTCAATGTAAATTTTATCAGAATTCCGTGTTTCTTTTTACAGAAATGAAAAGCTGAACCTAAAATTCACATGGAATTAATTTCAAGGGACTCCAAGTAGTCAAGACAATCTTGACAAAGAAAAAACTTGAAGGACTCATATTTCTGATTTCAAACCTCATTATGAAGCTATAGTAATCAAGACAATGTGGGACTGGTATAAAGATGGTCATACAGAGATCAATGGGATAGAACTGAGAATCCATAAGTAAGCTCTATATCTATGGTCAATTGATTATTAACAGGAGTACCAAGATCATTTAAAGGATAATTTCTTCAACAGATGGTACTGAGATGACTGGATATCCATATACAAAATAAAAAATGAAGTTGGATCCCCTTTTTCATGCCATATACAAAAATAATTCAAAATAAACCAGAGACCCAAATTTAAAAGTCAAAACCATACAATTGTTAGAAGAAAAAATTGTAGTAAATTTTCATAACCCAGGATTTGGCAGTGATTTTCTTAAACTATGACACCAAGAAAACTGCAATGAAGAAAATATAAACTGACTTCATCAAAATTAAAAACTTTTTTGAGTATCAAAGGGTCTATCAAAAAATGAAAAGATGACCCCCATCATAGGACAGAATACTTACAAATTATATATATGACAAGGGTATAGCATCTAGAACATACAAAGAAACCTTAAAACTCAATCATAAAAAGACAAACTACCCATTAAAAAAGGGCAAAGTACCTGAGTTGGCATTTCTCCAAAGATATACAAATGGCCAATAAACACGTGAAAAAAATAATCAACATTATTAGTCATTGAGGAAATGCAAATCAAAACCATAATGAGATACCACCTCATGCCCAGTGGGGTGGTTATTATAAAAAGGAGGAGAAGGAAGAGAAGAGGACGAAGGGGAGGACCAGAATGAAGGGAAAGGAACAAGAGAAGGTATTGCCTTGGTGGGAAATAGTTTGGTGGTTCCTCAATAACTTAAACATAGAATTACCCCCATGACCCAAGAATTCTACTCCTTCCAAAATAACTGAAGATAGCACTCAAACATAAATTTGTACATGAATGCTAATAGCAGTGTTATTCACAATAGCCCAAAGGTGGAAACATTCCACTTGTCCATCAATGGATGAATGGACAGACAGAATATTCATACAACAAAATATTGTTCAGCCATGTAAAGGAAGTTCTGATACACACAACAGTATGAGCAAGTCTTGAAAATATCATGTTAAGTGGAAGAAGCCAGACACAGAAAGCAACATATTAAATGATTTCTTAAATTTGAAATATCTAGAGTAGATAAAATCCATAAAGAAAGAATGCCTAGTAGTTGCTAGGGGCTGGGGGAGTCACATGGGGAGTGACTCCTTAGTGGATATGCAGTTTCCTTTTGGGGGTGATGAAAATGTTGTAGGAATAGAGAGAGGAGATGGTTGTACGGAATTGTGAATATATGAAGTATGATCTAAATGGTTAAAATGGAATATTGTGTGTATGTGTGTGTGTGTACACACAAACAAACAAACACATACACACATACCCTAAGCCACCTCAGGTGGCTTGCCAGTGTTTTTTACGATAAGTTCCAAGCAAACTCCACCTCCTTGGCCAGTGATCAGGCCCCTGCTGGCAACCTCTTTTTCTCTTCATCTCACCCACTGGACTCCACTCCTACCTCAGGCCCTTTTTATGCTGTTCTCTCTGCCTAAGACACCCCTTCCCCCATTCTTGGCCCCTCTGGTTCCCCATCCTTCAGATCTCTGCTTAATGTCACTTCACAGGGCTTTAAGCAATCCCCCTTACCAAGACATTTCCATCATGTTATTCTTGTTATTTTCTTCATTGCCACCTGCAGTTATTAATTGACTGATTTGTTTTCTTACTTGTTTTATTATATACAAAATAAACCTCAGTAAAACCTAGGTTCCTTGAGGGCAAAGAGAACCTACATATCTTGTTTTCATGGTGACTCTAAAGCCCAGCACTGGGCACTGGTCAGTGCCCAACAAGGGTCTGTTGTGGGATTGGCATGCCATGACATCCTCAGCAGCTCCAGATACCTCCTTGGAGGAGGGGACTAGGGTTTCTACCCATCACCACTGGAACAGATGAAGGAACTCTTGACAGTTTGAGGAAGGGAGAAGGACCAGGGCATTCCTAATGAGGACATAGACCTATTTTCTGTGGTACAAGCAGAACCAGGGGTGAAAATAGTGAGGCTGATTTCTGCTTAGTCTGAGAAACAAAGCAGAACACATTATAGGAGGGAAGTGATAGGTTAGGGACATTAGAGAGGTTCCAGCAGAGATCTGGGGGTTGGGACTGGGGTGCTGAGGGTCTTTCTAGGGCTTGGGAGTTATACTTATGGGCTAACTTTGCATTTCTTTATTCCCTTTCCAAATTTGGTGGAATTTTCTGTGGTAGCATGGACAGAGGATGGGGCCCAGAGGCAGGTCTGATGCTGGGTGGGTCATCGTGTTTCTCAGTGCCTCAGTTTCCTCATCTGTGAAATGAGCAGTCGGCCAAACTTCTCCCAAAGCTCTATCTAGCTTTGGGGCCTTGGTTAAACTTTCTGAGCTACAGTTCCCTCATCTGTGAAATTCTTCCTCAGTTGCTGAGAGGGTTACCTGACAATATACAGCAACTATGGTATCCTATGTGTACAACCAATTTCATTCATGCTAGCATTGCTGTTGGGGTTTGTGCCCCAGTGCTTGTAAATCATCCTGCCCACAGCAACTGATATGACAGAATCATCAACAGGTCAGGTGCCTAGGGTGTTTGAGAAGTGAAGGGGAAAAATTAGCCTGTCTCCAAATTACCAAATCCCCCAACGTGTGTTTCCATGAAATGTGTGTGGTGGCCCCAGAGGGCTTCATTCCCCATCTCCTCTATATAAGGATGTGCTGTAGGTGGCTGCAGGAGGGATGGCCTTTGTCATTCTAATAGATGTGGCACATCTACCTAAGGAGCACCTACATCAGTAAGAGAGGAGTCTGCTTGCTGGGACAATGGCCTTCCCTGGCCAACCTCACCCCAGCTGTAAGCCTTCCCCAGAGCCCAGGACCAGCCATTGGAGCAGTACTTCTGAACTAGAGCTTACCCTTCTATGTCGCTCAGTCACCTCTGCAAATTGTGGAAGTACTTGTCTACTTAGACACCTGAAATTTGGCCTTTGTGGCTTTTCCAGTTTCATATTTGTGGCCTAGACTTGCCAGTTGCTGAAAATGAGCCAAAGAAAGGAAGGTTATTTCTAGGCCCCAATATAATTTTTATTATATACAAGATAAACTACAGTAGACCTCCACACTGTGTTCTTCTACATTAACCTTTTAGAGGGAAGGAACACTTTTACCTCCCAAGATTAGGGATTGAACTGGGGGCACTCTACCACTGACTTACATCCCCAGACTTTTTATTTTTTATTTTGAGACAGGATCTCACTAAATTGCTGAGGCTAGTCCCAAATTGCGATTCTTCTGCCTCAGCCTGCCCACTTGCTGGAATTACTGGTATGTGATATTGCTCCTGGCTGAGAATGAACATCATTTAAATGGCACAATCAGACATTAACTCAAACTTCATGGGCAAGGTGTGGCAGCTCCCATTGGGGTTATAACTGAGCCTCCTCTGATGGGAGAGCATGACTGGCACATGGATATGCAGCGTAAGGTCACTTGTCAATGTCCTGGGTGTGTTTGTGGGGTTGGGGTTACCTATAGGTGAAACCTGAAAAGAGTTTAAAATATGGAGATGGAGGTGAGAAGGGGAGGGAAGGAGGACTTTTCAGGCAGTGGTCATGGCAATGTTTGGAGCAAAGGGCCAGATGTGTTCAGAGATGAGGGACAATAAATGCAGTGAGTGATCACAAGGGGAAGGTGGAGATCAGCCAGATGGAGGTGGCCTCCTCACTTCCTGCCTCAAGGATAAAGGGGTGTCCTGGGAAGGATCTGGGACTAGGACCTTTTTCCAGGAGGCTGATGGATAAAAGGGCTAGATAGACTCTTAGCTAGCGTATAGAAGCCAAACCATCTTTGGTGAGCAGGAACTCTCCCCACCTCCAGGCAGGCGACCTGCTTTGCCCTGGGATTTTGCACCAGATGGCTTGTATGCTGAGGTTATTTGGAGCTTTTGAGATTGGATTTGATTAACAGTTGCCACTGGCTCATGTGAAGGGCCAAACCATCTTTGGTGAGCAGGAACTCTCCCCACCTCCAGGCAGGCGACCTGCTTTGCCCTGGGATTTTGCACCAGATGGCTTGTATGCTGAGGTTATTTGGAGCTTTTGAGATTGGATTTGATTAACAGTTGCCACTGGCTCATGTGAAGGGAAGATTTGCCTATTTCAAGAGGAAACACAATATTCACAAGAATTTTAAGTTATGATAAGGAAGCAGTGAAACAGATGTCCTTTAAAACAGCCTGTAATTCAATCATCTTTTCTCCAGTTACTTTATATTTCTTCTGCTTTTCTTGGTAGTGGCTCTCACAGTCCCTTCCAAAGAGATAAGTGAGGGCAAAAGACTAAGACCCCATAGGATCAGTTCCTGCCAGGACTGGGTGGCTGCCCTATCATGTGGAAAGGTGCACACACATGTTATAGGGAACCTATAAGAGATACTCTAATAAAGACTGAGCTCATTTTGGTAATTGTCATGTTTTTGTTGATTTGTTTTAAATTGAATTCTCTTTGCCTTAATTATCATATTTACTGCTTCTTAGGAAGAAATGAACTCACTGTGTCCCTGTTATCCTTAGACACTATTCTGTTGTGCCAAGCCATCCTTGTGTCTTTCCATCCTATCTCAGGCCTTCTCACTCCCTAATCTTCTTCCCATGCCCCTTGCTTTATACCCCACCCTGCTGTGTGGCAACCCCCAACCCATGTTCTTTGTGTCTCCCCCAAAAGTTCTCCCTCAGCCTTAGGGAACCCCGTATCCTACACTACAGGTTTCAGGTTGAGTTCTTCCATGTGTGCCTGACTCCTCTACCTGGAGCTGCTCTATAGAACTCTAGCTACTCACCTCGAACCTCCTACTGCTGTGTTGAGGCTGGGGCAACCCATCCAGCCTGCTATCTGCAGGTTATAGATTGGCTTTGGCCATCTCCTCCTAGAGTTGCCCCTACCCCACCTCAAAGACTTCCACTGAGAAGTTTTTGCTGATCACATCTTCCTGTCCCCATTGCTGCATCTGTTCCCTGCATCTCTCTTCAAGTTCATGAAGACACCTGTCTCTTGACCTCTCTGCCTTTTTCCTATCTACCCACCTTTACTGCTGTACCATCTCACCTTTCAGTCTTTCCAGTACCTGTACCCTTCCTGGCCTCTTGATTTTAAGCACATCCATTTGCCAAACCCCAAGCTGGGATCAGTCCATTTGTGGCCTCCTGTGGGTGTCTATCCAGCTGCTGGAGGACAACATCTATACCTGTGTAGGCCATGGTCACTAAACAGTCATGATTCCCACCCAGCATACCAAACCCATGGAGTCTGGGATCAGACAGTGTAGAAGTATAAGGGCTTAATTTCTGGGGCCTCAGATGTTGTGCTGGTCAGCAGAGCAGGGAGTCTTCCTGCTAGGGTGAAGATAGGTAGGGCCACTTGTCCTGCAGAGGTAGGTTCTTCCTCTCTTGCCCAGTTATCTAGCTTTCCTCACACCCACTTGTCCTCTACCTAACTGTGGAGCTGCCCAGAAATCAGAAGAGACCAGAGCACACATCAGGACCATCTAAGCTTTCAAGATAGTTCTTTCTTATTCTTCGACTTTCAAACCTTTTCTTATGCTTTATTAGAAAACTCCATGTGAGACAGGGCATAGTGTTTTCTGGTATTCTGATTTTGAGTAAGGCAGCCCCAGGACTGATTAGATCTTTGAGTAACTTCTATAGTGTGGGCATTCTTTGATATAGCAAAACTTCATCTGGTGTCCACAGCTGCCATCTAGTGGCTGGATGGGCTTTAGGAGTATATGCTGGGTCTAGCCTAGCTGGCATGCTTTCTTACCTTCCCCCCCCCCCCCCCAGAATGTATATACCATTTAATTTTTAAAAATTGTTTTCATTTGTTTTTTTCAGATATACATGATAGTAGAGTGTATTTTGATATATTGTATATACATGGACTATAACTTTCTATTCTTGTGGTTGCTCGCCTCTTTTTAGGGTCCCTGTGGAATCATGAGAATGTGGGACTCTTGGTGGGGAGGAGCCTAATCAGGAGAAGGTACTTCCATTTAGGCAGGCCCCCTCCCCCAGGGGGATTAAAGAGGACCAGAAACAGCATGTATCCTGCAGTCCTCTTCCCATATCACTCATTCTTCCAAATCCAGGAGTTATGGTCCCCCTGCTAGGATTATCTGTCTCAGCATCTCAGTCCTTAGGTCTACTAGGGACCTTAGCCATGGAGTTTGTCCTCAAATTCCAGGCCTTGTCCCTAACTTGGCACACCCTTGCATCTTTAGCCAGTCACTGATACGGAGCACCTGGTCTGACCTCATCAGGCCCTGTCTGCCTCCATATCATGGGGCTCCAGCTCAGTAATCTTAAGGGTCATCTCAGTGATGACCCTTTCCCAGCCATCACAGCATTTGTCCTCCCACTGCCCTTCTGGACCTCTTGGACTCCTCCTCCAGCAATTGCCTTCTTTATTTTCCTTCTTCACTTACTTGGCCTATGCCTGTTGTTGGTCCCTCAGGTCCTGTAGAGGTAGGTTCTTCCTCTCTTGCCCAGTTATCTAGCTTTCCTCACACCCACTTGTCCTCTTCCTAACTGTGGAGCTGCCCAGAAATCAGATGTGAGGCTTGAATCCTGGATCCTGTTTCTTATTAGCTGGGTCACTGTTGTGTTTCTTCACCCATAAAGTGTATCTAATGATAAAAACTCCATAGGGTTGTCAAAAACAATAAATTAAATCATGTTACAGAATGCTCAGCACAGTGACTAGAGTGTGGTGACCAATTAGTCAATGGTAGTGAATTTGTTGATCTTTTGGTGATATTCTGAACCTTTCCCTTTGGGCAGGAGTGGCTGGACCTCTTTGCTGAACCCAGTAGACATGCCATATTATCAAATATGGGAGTGGACCTTCCTACCTGTGCATACCAGCACCCCCTCAAGCCCATGACTCCTGTGAGCCCTTACCAGTGCCTGCCCCAACATGTGGGTCCCCTTCCACCTTCCTCTTCCATCTCCCAGTGGCTCTTGAAGTCCTTGGCATTCTGCATATATTCACTGCTGTCATCTATCAAAAGATCTTATCCTCATTTATGGAAAAAAATTAGTCCATAGCTTGGCCTACCTCACTTTCTGCAGTCAGATTTACCATCCTCCCTGTATCTGCCCTCTGTGACTCAGGTAGAGACCTTGAAGTCCTTGAAGCATTGCCTGGCCCTTAGGGCCATTTTCTCCCTCTTCTCAGGGACTTGGTTCTGTTGCTGTTCTTTCTCCTATAACCTTAGCCTCTCTTGTGGTTTCTCCCTGCTGCATATGACCCACCGCCTGCTTCCTTGACATGGCCCTTGCCAAAGTTCCCAGTCAAACTTACAGATCTCACAGTTGGCCAAGAAGTAAAGTGACTCTTGCCCTCTCTCACCTCTCATGTTCAGCTTGTCACCAAATCCTGCCAGTGCCAGCCCTGAACAGTTTCACATCTGCCCTTTGCCCTCTCTCTGTGTGGTCTCACCCTGGCTGGGTTGTCTGGCCTCCCAGATTCTGGTCTTCAAAGTCTTTAAGTAGACTGTGTTCTCAACAGCCAGGGTAAGTCTTCTAAAACATGATTCTGTGCAGTTCCAGTTCCAGGTGGGATGATGTGAGAGCATTTCACTCTGCAGCTATAAAATATGGAAAGAAGGCACAGTACTCCTATTAAACACTGAAAAATAAACAGAGGCAGATTGGGAAGGAAGATCAGAATTTGAGGTAACATGAAAGAGGTGGCGAGTTTGCAACTGTTTCCCTTCCAGTATCTTCCAGCCTTAGACTCAGGGGAGACCCAGAAGTGAGCAGACAGAGACAGCTCCAGAAGTCCTCTAGCAGGAAAGGGTCTCTTGGCAGTGATAACAGGGATAGCAGAAGGTCTGCAAGTGTCTAAAACTGTGAGGAAACTCTCCACTCCACCAGGAAGTGCTATGGTCCTAAGAGGGTAAACAATCATCCATTGCATGTGTCCTCTTTCCTCTCTCCACTTAGCCCCAGATATGGATACAGTGGTAGGCAGGGGGCAGTAGGTGGGGGGTAAATGAAGTCCCAGAATTGGCCCAGAGGATTGAAAGAGGAGGTCTAGGGGAGGTCTGGAAAATACCAGATCACACCGTTGGTCATGATTGGCTGAGATAGAACTACTCTCCGACCAATCAGGCATGAGGCACTTTTGGTACTAATAAGGAGACTGCGGGAAAGGAAAGAGGTGTGTCGCGTTCCCTATGCTGTGGGTGGAAGCTTCTGTGTAATTGGTTGGTTCATCTGATTGCAGAAGGATCTTGGGAAAGTGACCCCGTGAAGTTGTTTGTGAACTCCTAGGTTCATGGCCAAGCTGAACTTGCATGGGTCGGATTCTGAACACATTCCAAAGACTTTGAGAACTGCACTAAAAGCTACATGAGCACCCAGGTCCCAGTGGCTACTGGCTGGCACTCAGTGGTGGACAAATTTGAATAACATTGGAGAGGCTTTAAAAACAGATCTGGCAGTGAAATCACAACCCTGAGAAGGCTGTTTAGAACTTGTGGCCTAATAAGATTGAATAACTAATAAGATTGAAAACCTTCCAAAATAAAGAAATTTTCAGGCATAGGTGATTTCACTTGTGATTTCTAGGAAACATTTGGAATAAGAATAATTAATCATTTTCACACAGTGTCTTTTACAAATAGAAAAGGAGGTAATAATTCCCAACTCATTTTATGAGGAAATTTATTACCCTGATATCAAACTGGACAAGATAGTACAAGAAAAGAAAACTGCAGATGGCTATCTCATATGAATGCAGATGAAAACATGGTTATCAAAATATTCACCGTCCAAACCCAGCAAAATAGAAATAGAATAATACAGTATGATCCAGCTGGATTTATACTAGGAGTGTAAGATATATTCAGTATTTGAAAATCAAACAGTGTAATTGCCATATTAACAATCTAAGTAAGAAAAACTATATGTTCTTATTGATACAGAAAATGTATTTGAAAAAAATTCAATATTATTAATGGTTAAAAAAGAAACAACTCTCAGCAAACTAGTAATTTCCTGTACCATTTGAACTGCGTCTTCAAAAAGCTAAAATTATACTTTATTCTGAAAGACTGAGTATCCCCCCCCAGTGTCAGTATAAAAGTCAAGGATGTTCACTCTCACCATTCATATTTTTCTTCACACTGAAAGTCCTACGCAGTATAATAAGGTAAGAAAAAGAAGCCAAAGGTGCTCAAATTAAAAAGGAAGAAACAAATTATCCCTGTTTGCAAATGATATGTTGAAAAATCCTAAGCAATCTATGCAAACATTCTTAGAATAAATGAGTTTAGCAAGGTCACAAAATACAAGGTCAATACATAAAAGTCATTCATATTTCTATGTACTAGCATTGAACAATTGTGTTATGGTTTGGATGTGAGGTGTCCCCCAAAACTCATGTGTAAGACAATGCATGAAGGTTCAAAGGAGAAACGATTGGTTGAGAGAGTCTTAACCCAATCAGTGAATTAATCTCTTAATAGGGATTAACTGAGTGGTAACTGATGTGGTAGGGTATGGCTGGAGGAGGTGGGACTTAGGACGTGGCTTTAGGGTACATATTTGTATCTGGCAGGTGGAATATATTCATTCTCTCTCTCTCTCTCTCTCTCTCTCTCTCTCTCTCTCTCTCTCTCTCTCTCTCTCCTTCCTGATCATCATGTGATCTGGTTCCCTCTGCCACACTCTTCCACCATGATGTTCTGCCTCATCTTAAGCTTCCAGGAATGGAGCTGACCTTCTATGGACTGAGACCTCTGAAACCATGAGTGCTAAATAACCCTTTCCTCCTCTACAGTTGTTTTGGTTGGGTCCTTTAGTCACAGAAGCAAAAGAGCTGACTAAAACGGAAATTGGTACTGAGAGTGGTACTGTGACTAACCTGACCATGTGGTTCAAAAGCTTTTTGAGCTTCTTGGAATGGGTAGGAGGAATTTTGAGATTGGTAGTAGTGCAAGCCAGAAATGCTTTCAGTTGTTAACAGAGCTTAATGGCTGATTCTGGTGGGAACTCAGAAGACCAGAATGCCAATAGGACTGTGAATAGTGAAGACAGGGCTCAAAAGAGTTTGGAGAACAAGGACTCTATTGGTAATTGGACTTAGAGGCCATTCCTGTTATGTTCTGGCTAAGAAGTCTGCATTCTGCCTGTGTCCTGAGACTTTTTGTGAAAAGTGATGGACTTCTAAACCTGGCAGAAGAAATTTCTAGGCAGCATAGCATTCAGGAAGTGTCATGGTTATTGCTGGCAAGTTTTAGCCAAATTGATTGTAATAATCAGGAGCAGAAAGCAAAGCAGAAAGATTTGGAAAACATGGACTTGAAAGGCCAGAGTAAAACTAGGGCTCAGGAAGTTGCAGTTGTTAAAGACATTACCTCCACTAAGAAATGCTAAAGACTGCTTAAAAACAATAAGAAAGACGGCTTGAGGGCATCTCAGGAGCTAGCAAAATTACACCCATCTCAAGTTCAAGGGAGCAAAAGTGAAAATTTTCTGGAAAAGAGACCCACATGGCACCCTTCTTGCACAAGTGGTAACTGAAGTGGTAGGGTGTGGCACCCTTCTTGCACAAGGGGGCCTAGGAAGTTTTTCCAATGTGCTCAGCCACCCAGACACTCAGAAGCTGTTGCAGCCAGGAGGTTTGGCTACTGCTTGAGATGGTGGCAGATCTTGGCATCAACCATGTGGTGCTGGTTCTGCAGGAATGCAGGATGCTGAAGTTAGGGGTGCATGGAGGCTTCCACCAAGATTTTAAAGGAAGGCCTGGGAGGCCAGGCAAAGTGCAGCAGAGTTGAGTCCCTGTGGGCACCCCTTGAGAATTCAAAGTGTGGAGATGTGAGGAGGAAGCTGAAACTGCTGTGGAGACCCCTAAGATTAAGAAATGCCAGGAACATGGGACATCATCCTAGGAAAGCTGAGGGAATTGAGCAGATACAAGCCAACAGAAAGACCACTTGGGCTGCAGGGGTGAAGCAACACAAGCCTTTTGGAGAGAACATCACAATACCATGTGTCCCAGATGCTGGACATGGAGCTACAGGACTTGTTTTCCTATAGCTCCAAAATCCTATACAGCAAGATTTTGGTCTTACTTTGGTCCCAGCCCTTCTTTCTATGTGTCTAATTTTGTGAATGGAAATATTTACTCTGTACCATTATATATTGGATACTTGTAAATTGCTTTTAATTTTACAGGAGCTCACAATGAGAGATTGCCTTGAAACTTTTGACTTGAACTTTGAGCAATCTTGGAACTGTTTACACCATGGGGACTCTTGGAAATGACAAAATGTATTTTGCATTGTGAGATGGTTGTAAGCTTTTGGGGGGCAGAGTGGAATGTTATGGTTGGGTAGTGAGGTGTCCCTAAACTTATGTGTGAGACAATGCAAGAAAGTTCAAAAGAGAAATTATTGGGTTGTGAGAGTCTTAACCCAATCAGTAAATTAATCTCTTGATAGGGATTAGCTGAGTGGTAACTGAAGTGGTAGGGTGTGGCTGGAGGAGATGGGAATTGGGGCTTGGCTTTGGAGTATATATTTGTATCTGGCAAGTGGAATTTTATCTATCTCTGCTTACTGATCATCATGTGAGCTGGTTCCATCTGCCACACTCTTCTGCCATGATGTTCTGCCTCACCTAGATCCCTGATGAATGGAGCCAGCTTTCTATGGATTGAGCCAGACTTCTATGGATTGAGATCTCTGAAACAGTGATTTCTAAATAACCCTTTCCTCCTCTACAATTGTTTTGTTTGGGTCCTTTAGTCACAACAGCAAAAAAGCTGACTAAAACAAATTGAAAACAAAAATTTTTAAAATATTATTTACCATGGCCCTGTGAAATACTTAGATATATATTTAACACAGTACACATAGTATCTATATACTGAAAAGAATTAAATACTGATGAAATAAATAAAAGAACAAAATAAATGGAGATATACTATACCCATGTATGTATAAATAAAGATATCAGTACTCTCTAGATTTCTCAGTAGTTTTAATGCAACCCCAATAAAAATTTCAGCAGAACATTTTTCAATATTGAAAAGCTTATTTTAAGTTTATATGGAAAGATAAAGGAACTAGAATGCCTAAGAAAAAAATTTTAATTTTTTTTAGTTATAGATGGACACAATATCTTTATTTTGTTTATTTATTTTTATGTTGTGCTAAGGATCAAACCCAGGCCCTCACATGTGTGAGGCAAGCACTCTGCCACTGAGCCTCAACCCAAGTCCCAACCTATGAAATTTTTAAAAAGAAGAATAAAACTGGAGTAGTTACTTAATTTTAATGCTTAATATTTAGAAAGAATAATAAAGACAGTGTGATGTTGATGAACACCACATAGATTAATGGGATAGTAAGTTCAGTTTTGGCAAAGGTACAAAAATTTTGCTTGAGAAAGGATAGTCTTTTCAATAACTAGTATTGGAACAACTGGACATCGTACAAAAAAAAAAAAAAAAGAATCTTGACCTAACTTCCCACTTACACAAAAATTAACTCAAAATGTAAAACAACAACAAAAAAAAAAACTACAAAACTTTTAGAGGAAAACATTTTTTATGACCTGAGTTAGAAAGCATTCTTAAACACAAACTCCCAGATATAATATTGAAAGCACAGTACATAAAAGAAAAAACTGATAAATAGGACTTCATCAAAGATGTAAATTTTGGGGCTTGGGATGCAGATCAGTGGTAGAGCACTTGCCTAGTAGGCATGATGCCCTGAGTTTCATTGCCAGCACTGCAAAAGATACAAATAAAATTTTGCTTTGCAAAAGACACTGTTAAAAGAATGGAAAAACAGACTGCAGCCTAGCAAGTCATGTATTCAACAAAGGACTTATATCCAGAATATATAAAGAACTCTTAACACTCAACAGTAAATAATATTGTTGTTTGTATTCTTTTTAAAAATTTTTTTATTGGGGCTGGGGATGTGGCTCAAGCGGTAGCGCGCTCGCCTGGCATGCCTGTGGCCAAGGTTCGATCCTCAGCACCGCATACAAACAAAGATGTTGTGTCCGCCGAAAACTAAACTAAATAAATAAATAAATATTTAAAAAAAAATTTTTTATTTGTTTTAATTAGTTACACATGACAGTACAATGACCTTGTCATATCATATATTTGAATCAGATGGGATATAATTTCTCATTATTCTGAGTGTGCAGGTTGCAGAATTACATTGGTCATGCAGTCATGTATATACACACAGCAATAATAATGTCTATTACATTCTACTGTCCTTCCTTTCCCCCTTCCCCTCCCCTCCCCTCTCATCACTTCTCTCTACCCAATCTAAGGTGACGCAATTCTTTTTTTTTCCCTCACATCTTCATACATATATTTTGTATAACGATGAGGGTCTCCTTCCATATTCCATGCAATTCCCTTTCTCCCTCCCTTTCCTTACCACCTCTCTTCCCTATCTAGAGGTAATCTTCTCATGCTCGTCCTCCCTACCCCATTTTGAGTCACCCCCCCCCTTATATCAGAGAAGACATTCGGCATTTGTTTTTTTGGGATTGGCTAACTTCACTTAGCATAATCTGCTCTAACGCCATCCATTTCCCTGCAAATGCCATGATCTTGTTATTTTTTTAGTGCTGAGTAATATTCCATTGTGTATAAATGCCACATTTTTTAATCCATTCATCCACTGAAGGGCACTAGGTTGGCTCCACAGTCTAGCTATTGTGAATTGTGCTGCTATAAACATTGATGTGGCTGTGTCCCTATAGTATGCTGTTTTTAAGTCCTTTGGGTATAAACTGAGAAGAGGAATAGCTGGGTCAAATGGTGGTTCCATTTCCAGCTTTCCAAGGAATCGCCATACTGCTTTCCAAATTGGCTGCACCAATTTGCAGTCCCAACAGCAATGTATGAGTGTACCTTTTTCTCCACATGCTCGCCAGCACTTGTTGTTTGACTTCATAATGGCTGTCATTCTTACTGGAGTGAGATGGTATCTTAGAGTAATTTTAATTTGCATTTCTCTGATTGATAGAGATGGTGAGCATTTTTTCGTGTATTTGTTGATTGATTGTATATCCTCTTCTGAAAAGTGTCTGTTCAGGTCCTTGACCCATTTGTTGATTGGGTTATTTGTTTTGTTTTTTTGTGTGTGTGTTTAACTTTTTGAGTTCTTTGTATACCCTAGAGATTAGAGCTCTATCTGATGTGTGAGGGGTAAAATTTGTTCCCAGGATGTAGGCTCCCTATTCACCTCCCATATTATTTCTCTTACTGAGAAAAAACTTTTTAGTTTGAATTCGTCCCATTTGTTGATTCTTGGTTTTAATTCTTTTTTTTATTGTTAGTTGTTCAAAACATTACAAAGCTCTTGACATATCATATTTCATACATTTGATTCATGTGGATATGAACTCCCATTTTTACCCCCGTATACAGGCTGCAGAATCATATCAGTTACACATCCACGTTTTTACACACTAACATACTTGTATGTTGTATTCTGCTGCCCTTCCTATCCCCGTCCTATCCCCCCTCCCCTCCCCTCCCCTCCCCTCCCCTCCCCTCTCTCTACCCCATCTATTGTAACTCATTTCTCTCTCTTATTTTTTCCCCTTTCCCCTCACTTCCTCTTATATGTAATTTTGTATAACAATGAGGGTCTCCTTCCATTTCCATGCAATTTCCCTTCTCTCTCCCTTTCCCTCCCACCTCTCGTCCCAGTTTAATGGTAATCTTCTTCTCATGCTCTTCCTCCCTGCTCTGTTCTTAGTTGCCCTCCTTATATCAAAGAAGACATTTGGCATTTGTTTTTTAGGGATTGCTAGCTTCACTTAGCATAATCTGCTCTAATGCCATCCATTTCCCTGCAAATGCCATGATTTTGTCATTTTTTAGTGCTGAGTAATACTCCATTGTGTATAAATGCCACATTTTTTTTATCCATTCATCTATTGAAGGGCATCTAGGTTGGTTCCACAGTCTAGCTATTGTGAATTGTGCTGCTATGAACATCGATGTAGCTGTATCCCTATAATATGCTCTTTTAAGGTCTTTGGGGAATAGTCCGAGAAGGGGAATAGCTGGGTCAAATGGTGGTTCCATTCCCAGCTTTCCAAGGAATCTCCATACTGCTTTCCATATTGCCCACACCAATTTGCAGTCCCACCAGCAATGTACAAGTGTACCCTTTTCCCCACATCCTCGCCAGCACTTGTTGTTGTTTGACTTCATTCTTGGTTTTAATTCTGTGTTATAGGTGCCTTATTAAGGAACTTGGGGCTAACCCCATGTGATGGAAATTAGGGCCAACTTTTTCTTCTATTAGATGCAGAGTCTCTGGTTTGATTCCTAGATCCTTGATCCATTTTGAATTAACTTTTGTGCATGGTGAGAGAAAGGGATTCAATTTCATTTTGTTGCATATGGATTTCCAGTTTTCCCTGCACCATTTATTGAAGATGCTATCCTTTCTCCATTGTGCTTTTAGCACCTTTGTCTAATATAAGGTAGTTGTAATTTTGTGGGTTAGTCTCTGTGTCCTTTATTCTGATTCATTAGTCTACCAGCCTGTTTTGGTGCCAGTACCATGCTGTTTTTGTTATTATTGCTCTATAGTATAGTTTAAGATCTGGTATAGCGATACCACCTGTTTCACTTTTCCTGCTTAGAATTGCTTTAGCTATTTTGGGTCTCTTATTTTTCCAGATGAATTTCATAATTGCTTTTTTATTTCTGTGAGGAATGCCATTGGAATTTTGATCGGAATCGCATTGAATCTGTAAAGTGCTTTTGGTAATATGGCCATTTTAATAATATTAATTCTGCCTATCCATGAGCAAGGTATCTTTCCATCTTCTAAGATCTTCTTCTATTTTTCTCTTTAGGGTTTTATAGTTATTTAGGGGTTTATATAGTTATTTAGGGTTTTATAGTCTGTTTAAGTTGTGTATAGATCTTTCATTTCTTTTTTTAAGTTGTTTCCCAAGTATTTTATTTTATTTTATTTTGAGGATATTATGAATGGGGTAGTTTTCCTCATTTCCTTTTCAGAGGATTTGTCACTAATATACAGGAATGCCTTTGATTTATGAGTGGTGATTTTATATCCTGCCACTTTGCTGAATTCATTTACTAGTTCTAGAAGTTTCTTGGTAGAGCCTTTTGGGTCTTCTAGGTATAGAATCAAATTGGCTGCACCAATTTGCAGTCCCACCGGCAATGTATGAGTGTACTTTTTAATTTGCATTTCTCTAGCAATCAGAGAAATGCAAATTAAAACTACTCTAAGATACCATCTCACTCCAGTAAGAATGGCAGCCATTATGAAGTCAGACAACAACAAGTGCTGGCGAGGATGTGGAGAAAAAGGTACACTCATACATTGCTGGTGGGACTGCAAATTGGTGCAGCCAATTTGATTCTATACCTAGAAGACCCAAAGGTACACCCAAAACTCTTCAGCAAATAGTGCTAATTTAAGTTCTTCTTTTCCTATAGTTATACCTTTAATTTCTTTTGTCTAATTGCTCTGGCCAGTGCTTCAAGAACTATGTTGAACAGAAGTGGTGAGAGAGGGCATCCCTGCCTTGTTCAGATTTTAGAGGGAATGCCTTCAATTTTTTCTCCATTTAGAATGATGCTGGCCTGAGGCTTAACGTAGATAGCTTTTACAATGTTGAGGTAAGTTCCTGTTATCCCTAGTTTTTCTAGTGTTTTGAACATAAAGGGGTGCTGTATTTTATTGAATGCTTTTTCTGCATCTATCGAGATGATCATATGGTTCTTATATTTAAGACTATTGATGTGGTGAATTACATTTATTGATTTCCATATGTTGAACCAACCTTGCATCCTGGGGATGAATCCCACTTGATCATGGTGCACAATCTTTTTGATATGTTTTTGTATCCGATTTGCAAGAATTGTATTGAGGATTTTTACATCTATATTCATTAGAGATTTTGGTCTGAAGTTTTCTTTCTTTGAAGGGTCTTTGTCTGGTTTTGGAATCAGGGTGATATTGGCCTCATAGAATGAATTTGGAAATAGTCCCTCTTTTTCTATTTCCTGAAATAGATTGAAGAGTATTGGTATTAGTTCTTCTTTAAAGGTCTTGTAAAACTCTGCTGTATATCCATCCAGTCCTGGGCTTTTCTTGGTTGGTAATCTTTTGATGGCTTCTTCTATTTCCTCTCATGATATCGGTCTATAAGTTGTGTATATCTTCCTGACTCAATCAAGGTAGATCATATGACTTAAGGAATTTATCGATGCCTTCACTATCTTCTATTTTATTGGAGTATAAAGTTTCAAAATAATTTCTAATTATCTTCTGTATTTCTGTAGTGTCTGTTGTGATATTGCCTTTTTCATCCCATATGCTAGTAATTTGGGTTCTTTCTCTTCTTCTCTTTGTTAGCATGGCTAAGGGTCTGTCAATCTTATTTATTTTTTCAAAGAACCAACTTTTAGTTTTGTCAACTTTTTCATTTGTTTCTTTTATTTCAATTTCATTGATTTCAGCTCTGATATTAATTATTTCTTGCCTTCTACTGCATTAGCTGCTGATTTGCTCTTTTTCTAGGGCTTTGAGATGTAGTGTGAGATCATTTATTTGTTGGCTTTTTCTTCTTTTAAGGAATGATCTCCATGCAATGAATTTTCCTCTTAGTGTCCCAGAGATTTCAATATGTTGTGTCTGTGTTTCATTTATCTCTAAGAATTTTTTAATTTCCTCCTCGATGTCTTCTGTAACCCATTGTTCATTCAGTAGCATATTGTTCATTCTCCATGTGATGTAGGAATTTTTCTTCCTTATTTTATCATGATTTCCCATTTCATTCCATTATGATCAGATAAAATGCATGGTAATATTTCTACTCCTTTTTATTTGCTATGAGTTGCCCAATGGCATAATATATGGTCTGTTTTTGAGAAGGATCCATGTACTGCTGAGAGAAAAGTGTATCTGCTTGATGTTGGTTGATATATTCTATATATGTCAATTAAACCTAAGTTATTAATTGTGTTATTGAGTTCTGTAGTTTCTTTATTCAACTTTTGTTTGGAAGATCTATCTGTCCAGTGGTGAGAGAGGTGTGTTAAAATCACCCATGATTATTGTGTTGTGGTCTGTTTGTCTCTTGAACTTGAGAAGAGTTTGTTTGATGAACATAGCTGCACATTGTTTGGGGCATATATATAAATGATTGTTATGTCTTGTTGGTGAATGGTTCCCTTTAGCAGTATGTAGTGTCCTTCTTTATCCCTTTTGATTAACTTTGGCTTGAAGTCTATTTTATTTGATATGAGTATGGACACCCCTGCTTGCTTCCGAGGTCCATGTGAGTGGTATGATTTTTCCCAACCTTTCACCTTCAGTTTGTGTATGTCTTTTCCTATCAGATGAGTCTCCTGTAGGCAGCATATTGTTGGATCTTTTTTTTAATTCATTCTACTAGCCTATGTCTTTTGATTGGTGCGTTTAAGCCATTAACATTTAGGGTTACTATTGAGATATGGTTTGTACTTCCAGCCATGTTTGTTTATTTTTGTTATTTAACTTGATTTGTTTTTCTTCTTTGATTAGTTTTTCCCTTTACTGTACTACCTCCCACTGTTGATTTTCATTGTTGTTTTTCATTTCCTCTTTGTGCAATGTTTTGTCCAGGATGATTTGAAGTGCCGGTTTTCTAGCTGCAAATTCTTTTAACTTTTATCGTGGAAGATTTTTATTTCATCATCAAACCTGAAGCTTAATTTTTCTGGATAAGATTCTTGGTTGGAACCCATTATCTTTCAGTGTTTGCAATACGTTGTTCCAGGATCTTCTAGCTTTCAGAGTCTGTGTTAAAAATCAGCCGTTAACCTAATTGGTTTACCCCTAAATGTAATCTGCTTCCTTTCTCTTGTGGCTTTTAAAATTCTCTCCTTGTTCTGTATGTTGGGCATTTTCATTATAATGTGTCTTGGTGTGGATCTCTTGTGGTTTTGTACATTTGGCATCCTGTAGGCTTCTAGGATTTGGATTTCCGTTTCATTCTTCACGTCTGGAAAGTTTTCTAAAATTATTTCATTGAACAGTTGCTCATTCCTTTGGTTTGGACCTCTATACCTTCCTCTATCCCAATAGCTCTTAATTTGGTCTCTTTATATTATCCCAAATTTCTTGGATGTTCTGCTCGTGGTTTCTTATCAGCCTTTCTGAGCTGTCTAAACTCTTTTTGAGATGATATACTTTTTCTTCATTGTCTTATGTTCTGACTTCTAGTTGTTCTACTCTGCTGGTGATACTCTCTTTTGAGTTTTTAATTTGGTTTATAATTTCATTCATTTCCAGGATTTCTATTTGTTTTTTTTTTTCATTGTTGTTGTTTTGTCTTGTTTTTTGTATAATCTCTATCTCCCTGTAGAGTTGATCTTTTGCTTCTTGTATTTGTTTATGTAATTCATTGTCAAAGTGATCTTTCATTGTTTGCATTTGCTATATAAGGTCTTCCTGGAGACTCCAGATCATCTGAGCATATATATCTTGAAATCTTTATCTGACATTCTTTCTGCTGTAGCTAATAATTCCTCTATTGTTGAGTTGTCCTGCATTGTTTGTGTTCCTTTTTTCCTTGTTTTTTTTTTTTTTTCATGTTGGTCACATTTCTTTCTAGCTCTGTGTGACTGCTGTGTTATTATTTTCTCCTATAGATTTGTATTGCTTTTGTATATTTCTGAGATCTCTCCTTTGTGACGGGAGACAATGTCTAGAGATGTTGGATTCAATTGTAATTTAAAATAAATTCATTAGCTTCATAAAAGATTAGCTTCATACAGATTCTGGTGGCATATAGAGAACTGAGGGTCGGGCATAGGACTTTATGTTTAGGGGGAAAGATGTGAGGATATGGGGATTAATATATCTTAGCTACTTTGGAGGAGAGCTCTAATGAAGGGGGTTATTAACAGGGGAATAGACAGGAGGTATTTGGGGGTAGCTAAGTACTTGGGAGGGCAATAAGAAGCAAAGAAACACTCACCTATTTGCATTAAGTAAATTACACCTAGTAGAAATAGTAATGCTTGTGAGGTTGGGAGAGGAAGAGAAGGAAGAAGAGAAGTAAAAAGAAAAGAAGAAGAAAGAAAAAAGGGGGAAGAGATAGATAAAAAGGAATGAAAAAAGAGAGAGGAAAGAAGAAAAAAGAGGGGAAAAAGAAAGAAAAAATGCACTCTTAGAATTCTATTTTCTTCTCTTCCAGTAGGTGGCGTTGTGCATTCCAGGTTGAGTCACTGACCTCAGGGTGGGGGAAGCAATCCCCCACCCTGAGTCGGCTCTCCCTCCCCTGCCAGGTGCCTTTCCAAACCCGATCTCTTTGGGTTGCTCCGGGTCTCTGTCTCCCTCACTTCTCCTGCCCACCAGGTCCCAATTACTGGGGCTCTTTTCCACAGCCCTGGGTTCACTCTGGGCTTGCGACGCTCTGGCCCTGGGTTCACTCTGGGCTTGCAACGCGGGGCGCGCTCCTGATCAACTGAGCGCTACCTCTGTGTTGAGTAGTCTCCAAGTCATCACAGCTGTGGAGAGGGGGAGTTAGAGACCGGCAACCTGTTCTGTCTATTCCCTCTGATAGCCATGCCCACGGAGAGCTGGCGAGAAAGGTTTTGAGTTATCATAGCTGAGGGGAGGGAGAGTTGGAGCTCAGGCACCTTTTCAGTTTCACTCAGCTCTGATATTCACGCCCACCGAGAGCTGGTGAGAAAGTTTTTGAGTTATCACAGCTGGGTAGAGGGGTGCTGGGACTCACATACCTGTTCCAATGCCAATCTCGCTGCTGTTACAACTGCCCAAAGCTGATGAGGTAGATTTTCCAAGATGGCGACCACCCGTTTCCGCGCCGGGTGTCCAGTGGGAGGAGGGAACTGGGCTGTTTTTCCACTAAGTCCAGACTTCAGTCCTCTGTCCGGTGCCCTGCGGAGTCGCGGGTCACAGTCTGGTGCGCTCTATTTCCAAAGGATCTGAAACTCTGCATCTGTAAGCTGCCAGAACTCTGCGGAGCTCAGCTCTGCCCGTCTATGGCAGGTTCCCGGGTGCTGCGCTGCTGGCCGAGTTCCACGCAGGGAGCAACTCGGATTTTCTTGCGTTCTGGACTGCGTTTGTAACCAACCGCTGTTTAAAATCCTATCACAGGCTCCATGAAGCTTAAATTTGTGGATGAGGGCTCCTATGAGGGGGAGTGTCTGACCACTCACTCAGCGTCTTGCCAGTAACGAGTTCTCCTCTACTCCACCATCTTACTGTATTCTCTTGTTGGTATTCTTAATAGCAGTGCTGCCATTCTGACTGGAATTGAGATGAAATCTTAGAGTAGTTTTGATTTGCATTTTTCTGATTACTGGAGCATGAGACGTTTTTTAATATATTTATTGATCGATTATATTTCTTCTGAGAAGTGTCTGTTCATTTCCTTAGCCCATTTATTGATTGAGTTGTTTTTTTGTATTGAGTTTTTGAATTCTTTATATATCCTGGAGATTAGTGCTCCATCTGACATGCATGTGGCAAAAATTTGCTCCCAAAATGTAGGCTCTCTCTTCACTTCATTGATTGTTTCTTTTGCTGAGAAGAAACGTTTTAGTTTGAATCCAGGGAATTCGCTTTAGGAATCTTGTTAAGGAAGTTGGGGCCTAATCCCAGTGATGAAGATTCTTCTATTAGGCATAGGATCTCTGGTCTAATTCCCAGGTCCTTGATCCACTTTGAGTTTAGTTTTGTGCATGGTGAGAGATAGGGGTTTAGTTTCATTCCAGTTGACTTTTAACAAAGGTATAAAAGCAATTCAATTAACATACAGTGCTAGAGTAATTCAACATTCATAGGGGAAGGGGCTTCAACCTAAACACTACACAGTATATAAAAGTTAATTTAAAGTGGATCATGTATTTAAGTGATAAAAATTTTTAAAGAAAATATAAAACATCTTTGGGATCTATGGCTAGGTGAAGAGTTCCTAGATATAATATGAAAATAAAGAAATAAATAAAAGAAAAAAAACATGAAAACTTTTACACTGCTAAAGTCCCTATTAAAGAGGATGAAATGATAAACTACAGACTGGGAGAAAATATTTATAAGCCACATAATCTGATAAAGGACTAGTGTATAGACTATATAGAGAACTGGAAAAATGCACCAGTTTAAAAAAATCTGTAAAATAAGCAAAAAACATGAAAAGGTGTTGAGTTATTATTAGCTGTTTGGGAAATGCAAAGTAAGGTCACCATGAGACATCACTATATACATATTCGAACTTAAAAATAGTGATAATACTAAATGTTGGCAAGCATCTATATTATTTTACCAAGGAGAATAAAAATGGTGCAGCCATTTTGCTGTTTGTCAATTTCTTACAAAACTAAGCATACAGTCAGGCACAATGGCACATGTCCCCTACCTGAACTAAACATTTGCTCTACTCCCTTGCCCCTCATGCACGGTGGCACTGAGGTTAACATGAACATGGACTTCCTGGAGCCTCAGGGTTCCCATTTGTTAGTCTCTGGCTTACCCACTACATGACTTTGGGTAAGGTCTTTTGCCTTTTTTTGCCTCATTCTCTCCTCTGTAAAATGGAACTTATTAAAGAAACACCTCCTAGAAGTGCTGTGAGGATTTACTTGGGTAATTCATGGAAAGATCTTAGCACAAGGTTTGGCAAATGCTCCATAAAAGTTAGCTGCAGTTATTGGTAGTCACTTTGACAGCTTTGAAATAACACAGGTTCCCAGGTCTCCGAATGAGAGTGATCACTGAATGAGAGTGATATTGGTGGAGGTATATTTTTTAAAATCTCCCTGAAGACGGTGGCCATATTCAGCAAATAAAAATGCAAGTCAACCAGTTCAATTTGAACTTGAGAACAGAAGAAACAGTGTTTTAATATAAATGTGTTCCAAGTGGGATAGTCTGATAATAAAATTTATTTTTTGTGTATCTGAAGTTCAAATGTAATGGACATCCTGCCTTTTATCTACCTATATTTAACCCTATCCTGGAGGACTTTGATATCTGGTCTACTCTAGTCCTTCCATACATCCGGTTCACAGAAAAAGCTCCTAGTGAGAAAAGAGTATCTTTCATTTGACACAGGGGGGCGCTAGAAGATGGCTTCTTAATTTATTTTGCTCCTAAATGAACATCTAGGGAAGCGCCAGTTTGGCTGGCTTGCAACATACAGCATACTGGTCAGTGTTTGAGCATCGTTTTCTGATCTTCAGTTCATCTCCACAGAAGCTCTGGGAAACTAAGAAATGGATACAGACCTGGCCATCTCTCTGTCTTGGGCCTTCACTTCCAGGGCATCTAATCCAGTTATTCAGGGACTTCTCTCCCAGGCTGGTCTACCCCCACGTTGATGTCATATCCCTATTCTGATATCACAGCCCAGCTTCTAGAGCTATCCCAGGCGGCCCAGATTCTAACCAAAAAACAACCAAGTTAGGCAACTGAGCAGAGGTGAAGGGAGCTTGGGTGGCTAGTGGCCCTTGGAGGGTTAAACCTAAAGAATATCTAGGCAGCCTGCCATCCTGTTGCTCCAAAATGAAAATTCTCTAAAAGATAAGACTCAAGACTTTTCTCCTGTCCTTGTTGGCCATGGTCATCTCAGGGGTGAAGGTAATTCCCCTGAGTGTAGAATTGTTCTGGCTCTGTGAACAGCTCGCAGGATTCCTGCCATCTGCGTGCCTGAGGATGCCAAGTGGCCTTGGACCATTCAAAAGTCCTGTCTTCCCATTTGAAGGAATGGTTTCCTGAAACCCAATGTTTCTTACTCGTTGGGTAGTCATTTCTCAGTATTTGGAGAATGCTAGCAGGTACCCACCTGTAGTGGGCTCTTCTGTGGCCACTGCCTCCTTCTTCCTTCCCTAAGAAGTAGGGTTGGGAGAAGCATGTGCTTTTCTTGGGATCACGGGAAATGTAGCCACACTCAAGTTATTAGCCCTCCAAACACCGCCCTCTTAGCTGGTCAGAATAAAAGAGGTCTTTTGTGAACTCATTAAATCAGTAAAAACATTTATTGTCATGGGTTAAACAACACAACAAATAACCCAAAAATCCTGAATAACTTCTGATTTTGGTGGGTAGGAAGCCCTGGTGCACATTAATGTTGTAAATTCTCAGGGGAGAACCACTAATCTGATGGTAAAATGGTATTCAGGAACCCCTGTTTTGTTTTGTTTTTCATTGTTGTTTGTTTTTGTGGTGTTGGGGGTTCTACCCCAGAGCCTTGTGCATGTTAGGCAAGTACCCTATCACTGAGCTTTATTCCTAACCCAGGAATCCCCACTTATAAAAAAAAGCATTCATTGTAGAGCTCACGCCAGTCCCTCATGGATCTCACTTTGAGAAACAGTTGGTCCAATTGATTATTTATACTCACTTGCTTCCCCAATTTCCAAAGTCTATGTTTTCCATGGAATGGGGTTTGATTCTGCTTTACTCCCATGTATTAAATTATTGTGCTGGATCCAAAGAGACAGAAGGGTGATGTAGATCTGTATTGTTCATTGAGAATGTTTGTGCTCAAGTTCTTGAATCTAGTCTTCTGATCTAGGTACAGCCTGCCTCTCTCTCTCTCTCTCTCTCTCTCTCTTCTTAAAAGAAGGGATTGTAGCCAGATGTGGTGGGGTACACCTGTAATCCTAGCTATTCAGAAGGCTGAGATAAGAAGGTCAAAATTTGAGGTCAGCCTGGTCAACTTAGGGCTGGAGGTATAGCTCAGTGGTACAGCAGCACCCCTGGGTTCAATCCTTAGTAAAAAAAAAAAAAAAAAAAGAGCAAGAGAAAGAGAGAGAGAGAGAGAAAGAGAGAGAGAGAGAGATGTGTGTGTGGGATTATGTCTTTTGTTATTCATTACTCTGCTGAAACTTCCTTTTCACGGTGCTCTCCTTAACCAAGGGTGCAAACACAGGTTTGAATTAATGTTTTTTTGTGGGGGGGGATGGGACCAGGGATTCAACTCAGGGGCACTCGACCACTAGGCCACACCCCCAGCCCTTTTTGTATTTTATTAGAAATAGGTCTCGCTGAGTTTTTTAGTAAGCCTTGCTAAATTGCTGAGGCTGACTTTGAACTGGTGATCCTCCTGCCTCCCCCTCCAAGCTGCTGGGATTACAGGCATGCACTACCACCGCTCCCTGCCTTGAATTAATGGTTATTGAAACCAATAGTCATGAAGGGCACTCACCACACACTGAAAGGATTGGCTTCTGTTTATGTGGTAGTCCCCAAATGAACACAGAGTGGTACCTTGAAGAGCAGCCATTGCTCATTTGATGGGTCAACAGCTACAGGTGGGTAGTCCCCTACCCATCACAGCTGTGAATTCAGGCTTTCCAGAGAATGTCATACAACTTTTTGAAAAAAATAAACTGATTTAGGCAAAGTTCATAGAGTTTTTACCAACCCCCCAACATGCCAATAGGTCAGTCTCTCTTCCTCTCAAACTTATCTGTGCCCTACTCATGCCTGGACCATATTATCCAATAAGGCTGAGGGAGGAACAATGGAGCTAATGCTTCCTATCCATGATGCCAGGACAGGCCATTACATATGGCCAAGGAGGAGGGAGGGGGAGTCCCTGACTGCCCATCCTGGTTTTTGGAGAGAGAATGACCAGTGTCCAGTTTGATAAGTGAAAATTTAAGGGATTTTGTCAAAATAGAGGACAGAACCCTGCAGGGAAGGGCTAAATGACTCTTACTTTGTGGCTTTAGCAGCATCTTCCATGCAGTTGTCACTCAGTAAACATGTCATTTGAAAGAGATGCAGGTAAGGCTTGGTAGACAGGTTAGTGTAAGGATGCTGCAAAACACCTGGGATGGAATTTAAAAACAAAAAACAAAACAAAACAAAAACTTTTGTTGTAGTTGTTGTTATGGAAAATTTAAGATGTAAACTGAAGTGTAAACAGAAGAGTCTCAGGACCCACATATACATTTTACTCAGATGCCACAGTTAATCAGTTCACAGCCAGCCTTATCTAAGCCTCTCCCTTCTTCCTTAACCCTGTATCATTTTGAAGCCAGTTGCAGACCTCAGATCATTCTATTTATCCATATTTCTGGATGTGTTTTTAAAAGATAAGTATTCCTTTTTTAAAAAAGAAAAATATAACAAAAGTACTATACTCATAGCTACAAAATTAACACTGGATTAGAAGGAAGTTGAGTTAAAAGAGCCAGTTCTCTCCCTATGTCCTAGAGAGTGCGGGGGAAGTAGAAAAGGGAATGCAGGGGATACATACACATTCTTCCAGAAAAGAAGATGGACTGTGTGGAGTCTCATGACACTGAAGAGGAAGTTAACAGCCCTCACCTGGGAAAAGCACCTGGCCCTTTCCAGAGAAGTAGGACTTGGCTTTGGTGGGGCCCTGCTTGGAAAGGGAGGGGGTCTGAGTGGGAGGAGTTGCTGACAAGGACACAGGGATAGTAGCTCTCAGGCATCCACATTAGCAAAGGGAAGAGCCACCAGAAAGTAGCCTAGAAAAGTGAGGGTATTTTGTCCTGTAGGAAGTGCACACAGTTTGGATTTAGCTGTGACCCTGTGACCCATACAGATGGCTGCAGCTTACCCCCAAGGGACCCATATAAATCAGTGCTGGATGAAAGAGGCTCAAGGTAAATGGGTCACCAGTGAGCTTGAATGGATGTGCAGAAATTCAGAGGAGACTGATGTTCAATTCTCAAGGAAACTGAGTTGGATTTTCACAGTGAAGATGACAGGCAGCATTTGTTCTGACCTGGCCCTTCCTCATAGGACCTTGGTCTGCCAGCCAGATTCAAGAGCCAACCGTGTTAGCTCCCTTATTTCAGTAGGTAAAAAGAGTCATTGTGAAACATGTTTTTTTTTTTTTAAATCAGGGGGTGGCTATGTTCTTATAAAGAGGTCAGAGAATAACAAAATTCATTGCCTATATTTGTTACTTTCTTACCATTATGGTAGATTAAGCATCATTTTCCTGCCAGGGCAATTACCTTGATTACTAATTGCTTCCTTTGTAACTTAGAGGCATAATAGCACTCTCCTTTATAATCATCGGATTGAAAAGGCTCATGTGTTGTTGCCATCTAAATGTTAACCTACATGTGAACATGTGAGCATGAGCACAGGCTCTGACGCAGATGATGCCTTTGGCTCACTGCGTCACTGTGTCCCCAAGCAGAGGGGCATAGGGTCCAGGCTGGAATGCTTGATCTAAGTTGGAGGCAAGCAAGACTGTTACATTTTCCTGGCTACTTTCTGTACTTCGCTTTGCCAGTATAAGCTTTGATTGGAGATAAACCTTGAAAGGAGATGGCAAAGTATTCTGGGCTATAATAACTAGAAGATTGGGTACTGAGTGTCAGTTGCCTGATGGTATGAACAGATGTGGCTTAAGTGGGTGCAAGATTTAGGATCCTAGCTTTGCCTGGGAGTCTCTAGGAGACCTTGGACAAGGCCCCACCTCTTTAAGCCTCAACTTCTCTGTCAAAATGAAGAATAATGTCTGTATTATGAGATGGTTATGAGGAATAATAATAATAATAATATAATGCAAAACAAGTCTAGGTGAGAGGGAACCATGTGGAGCAGCTTACAAATGCCATTATGTATCACCACTGTCCCTGGCTCTTCAGCTGGAGTCCTTAGTTGATGATGTATCTATTGATGTGTGATGGCCTCATGCATGAGGGATATCTCCTAGCTATACTGGAAACACCTTCATAAAGGGATATTTACTAATTTCTTTAAATTAATATTTTGTGATTTTCTTACCATGGTCAGTTGGTGGCAGGAAATAAATACTCCAATTGGCTTAAGTACAAGCAGAGTTTATGCTCAGGGTTCAAGAATGGTTATATGGGTGGCTGTTCTCTCTGACTTTCCCTCCCATATCTGGTTCTCCCAGGATCCCTACTGTGTCCTTGAAGACTCGCTTCTTTTTTCCTTTATAACTTTGTTCTGTAAGTGAGCCTGAACTACTCTGGCTATGCCCAGCCTTTTTGGCTGTCTCTGTGCCCCATTTCCAAATTCTTGGGTGACAGGCTCCAGCACAGCTTTGAGTAGTTACCCAGCCCTGGTCTGATCAGACAAGGCCAGACTGGGATAGAGTAGTGCCTGAGGGGGGCTACCTGAGTGTGTTTATGAGGAAACAGTAAATCCTGCCTCCTTTTCTCTAAAATGTATCCTCTTCCAAGGAGCCTTCCCTGACCACCCCCAGCCTTTGTCCAGTGGTCCCTTGTGGCCACTCCTAGGAGCTGGAGCAGGAAAGAGAAGAAGAGGGCAGACAATGGCTGTATGGGCTATGTGCCCCTTGCCCATGCTCAACCCAGCCAGGGAACCATGGTGAGCTCAGACCCAGAGTTGGAAGGAGACAAGGCTGGATGCAACAACTACAGAACCACTCTTGTGGAAGAGCATCTTGGAGAACAAGATGTTTCCTAGAGGCAGAGGCAGAATGCTTAGAAGCTTCCAGAGGCTACTCATAGGCAGGGCTTTGAGTAAGGACTTTGTAAGCCCAGCACAACAGCTGCCCATGTTCACATGTGGCCAACCCAGGGACAGTAGCCCTGGAAGTCCAGAGCCTCGGCTGGTGGAAGTTGCTGTCCTCCTCTGGAGGGGCTCCCTGCTACTGGGCATTGATGGTGGGCCTCATGCTTGGCCTTTTCCCTTTGTCAGCCTAGGTAGTGTCCCTTGCTGCATGTTTGATGGTGTCTGGTGAAGGAGATATGTTTGAAAAGTGGGTCCCACAGCAAAATGTCTGGTTGGTCCAACACTTTCCTGAGATTGGGTTTGGTGGTAGTAGCCAAGAGTGATAAGGACTCAGGTAGGTTGTCGCGTTCCATGTGACTAAAATACTCAGGGTCACTCCAGGTGAACTGGGCTGCACGAAATAATCACACGAGAGACAGAGATACCTTTTTCTTTGGGATCCTGTTATGGCTCTCTGACCTTAGGGGTCCATGGAAAAAGAGAAAGCGAGCACATGTTGAACCCTTTTATTGAGGAGAAGCCATTAAAATGAGGTAAGGGGTCAGGTCTCAGAAGGTTGAATCTAGCTTCCTGTTGTCTGCTGTCAGCAGGTTGATTGACATCTAGGAAGGCCACACCCAAAGGCAGAGCAAGAGAAGGGGACACACAAAGGGCGTTTCCATGGAACATTCTATCCCAAACAGGGCAAAGGGGGTAGTATTACAAAGGAATAGGTGAGTATAGCTCAATCCCATGGGTGACACGCCTACATCTGAAGACATACCCTCAAATTCCTGAACCGGGACAATGTCCAGGTCACTACAAAATGTAGTGATGCGTCAAAGCCTCTCACTTTAGGATGAAAGGCATGAATCATTCAGAGTGGCTCCCCACATTAGGGCAAGGGGCAGGGCCTGGAAATTTTCTTGATCTTCCCAACCTTCTCCCCTTCCTTGTCTTAGTCCACATTCTGTTGCTCTGAGTATGGCATACTAATTCAAGATTCAAGGTTTCAAGAGTCAAGAATAAAGTTTTATTATACTCACAGTTTTGAAGGCTGGAAAGTTCAATATCTGCATCTGAATGTGCTGAGGTCCCAAAGCAGCTTAGGGCATCACACGGCAAAACAGATGCCCTAGCTCAGGTCTTTTCTCCTTTTCTTATAAAGCTGTGGTTCCATTGGATTAGTACCTAATCCCGATGGCCTCATTCAACCTTAATTAATTCTCAAAAGTCCCACCTTTGAATGTCACAGTCCTTTTAAATTTCTACCTTCTTAATACTTCATAATGGGGATTCAACACAAGTTTTTGGTGGGAACATTCAAACCATAGCACCCACATACACCACAGGCAGCCTGTGAGGGAAGCTCCTGGGTTTGCACTTGGTCCTGTTGAACACATACTGCTCTCCAGGATCCATCACATGCTGAAGTCAGTTCTCCTCCAAGGAAAGAACCAAGGCTGTGCCCATGCATGGATCCTTAGTACCTAGACACAAGGAGGAACATTCCAGCCAGTCTGATGTTTGGTGTGCATAATGCTACCTGTCTGTACACTGCTTTAGACTAGGTCAGAGCAGAGAAGAATCAAGTTGGGCTGGCAGGCAGCCACAAGTCTGGGGAGTCAGACTGAAGGAGAACTGCCTTTGAGCAGGCTGTGTTCTGGCCACCCAGGCAGGAGTTTGTGGCTCTCCTGGTCTCAGGCACTGTCCTCCATAGAGTGGAGATGGAGTCCATTATGACTTATCACATGGACATCAGAAACTGGGATTCCAAAGGGAAAATTTTGAGTGGTTGGTTTGAGTGGCTGAGCAAATGGTAGATTTTCTCTTTCACCAGTACCCACCTTACATTTTTCTTGGGAGGACAGTTGGAAACATTGAACTGCTCAGAGCTGAGGTAGCCTCTCTTGAAGAGTGGGATTTTCATATTAATTAGTTGCTTGAGTCATGGTACATATCTTCCATGGGAGAACTGCGACTACAAATAAGCCTATCTTTTCTCATCTCTGTCAGGCACTCAAAGGGGAGAGGCCAGGCTGGCCTGTAGGGTATCTTGTCTCCAATGAGATGGCTATGTGTTCACAGAGGAGCCCTGTTCAGAGATATTTTGTTGAGTTCAGCCAAAAGTGTCACCTTTAGGGCCTGGAGTCCAGCCATTCCAGCAGCAGTCCCACTTCCCCTAAGTGAACTGTAAGTGGTTAGGCCTGGCTTCAAGGCCACTATGAGGTATGGCTTTTCCTCTCTTCAGCCAAATGACATCTGTGGTTGCCTTTGCCTTTCTGGGGTTCCTTTTCTGCAGAAGGGAAATGGCAAGAACCCCTGAGATTCTCTCACAGCTATTATTATCCCTACACACTGAGGAGGTTCCCCTGTGGGATGAGAGCCATCATAGAGAGTATTGTCATTGGAGTAAGTGCCCAGGAACTCAGCTAGTTCCTATTAGGAATGCCCATTATTCATTTAGAATGCTAGAGGCAATACGGGTATGTCTCTAAACATCTCTGCCTTTTAAGAAAACTGTTTTAGTTTTTGTAAATAGACTCAATGGAAAAAGAAAAATAGACTGTACTGAAAGATATATAAATATCTACTAACTCAGCAGTGATCACCGTTGAATCTTTATGGAACAGCATTCCAGATAGACCTTTATGTATGTATCTTCATTTAGAGATTGGTATATAATTTCACAGCAGTGGGGAAAATCCCCAGTATTCAGTTTTCTAACTTAATAAATTCAACAAAACATTGTAGACATCGTTTACCAAGTAATATATATCTGTACCATCACTTTTTATAAATTTTTATTACGGAAATTTTCTAACACACCTCTATGTCTAAGTACACATGAATATACACTCCCATATATTGTCTATGTTTCCATCACTTGCCTTTTGACAATTATCAGTTTATGGACCAGTTTATGGTCCATCTTATTTCATTGCAGTCTCATCTTTTATTTCCCTGTCTAATTTTTTTATTATGGTAAATACATATAACATCAAATTCAGCATTAGTCACACTTAACATAACGTCAAGATTTGTGCAACCATTACCTGTACCTAGTTCCAAAACATTTTCATCACCCCAAAGGAAACCCCATACCTATAAGGCAGTCATTCTGCCCCTTTCCCTTAGCCCTTGGCAACCAGTAATCTGCTTTTCATTATTTTTCATTATTTTAAAGCAAAGCCCACCTGCAAATATTTTACTTATGTTTGTCTAAAAACACAATGGCTCTTGAAAGTGTAAATTCAAAATCACTGTCACACCTGAAATCCAGTTCTTTAATATCATTATTAAACTGTTCAAATACCTAATTATAAGGTACATAATATTTCATTAAATAGATATGGTATAATTAAAAGGTTTTGAAGCAATCATATTGTTTATAGTGTTTCCTGTTGTCAAAAAAGCACTGGGACAAGCATGTCTTTGTCCACATTCCTTCCTGTCCCATTGTGTGATTATTTCCTAGGGGAATATTCCTAGAAAAGGGATCACTGGGTCAAATGGGTGCTTCACATTTGGATATTGTTGCCAAATTATCCTATATTAAGGTTGCCAAATTATCCTGTATCCCAGCTTCTACTTTCCTTAACAGAAAATGCACAGGTTGGTTAAGGGAAGGTCCTCCCTGGGAATATTCACATGTTCATCCTTTCCCATAACTTGTGTGTAAGTACCACTGCTCTTCCATTTGCACAGAAAGGCCAGGTGATTCGGGGCTTTGGGTCTCCCAGATGTGGCCACAGCTTAAGATTATCAATTGATAATCAGATACTGGAGAAAAATGCCATAGCACCCATAAGTGAGAGCCCATGCAGCCCTTCTCCCCAGTGAGAGCATGGGGCTGTCAGAAAGAGTTTTGGCAGCAGCCTGGGTAAGTGGCAAGACAGAAGGCCCTATTAGTGGAGTTGGGCTGGTTCACAGATGCTTTCTTCTATCTGGAAGCTCTGGAAGCTGGTGGGAGGAAATTGATACTCTATCTTTTGGAGGAGAGGGAGGAAGAGGAAACAGATGAGAAAAATTACCCACTATTATTCACTTAAACTTGATGCCTTATGCTATTAAAAATGTTACAGAGACATTAAAGGAATTTTAAAAGAGGAAATGAAACATTACCATGATCCCAGCCATTGCTGTTCCTTGGGGCCCTGCTCACACCACACACACACACACCCTTCACAATATAACAACTCATTGCTAAGTTCTCTCCTCTCCCTGGGCTATAGGGCATCGGCATTCCAGGCCACTCTGCAATCTTTGTTGTCATTTTTTATACTTCTTCCAGGCTCTGTCAGGAGCTTGGCTCTAGTTTTCTTTTCCTGCTGTTGTACAGTTAAACACTTGAGGGCCTATTATAAATATAACACACACCCCCCACACCATGTCCAGGCTTATAGCTGCCTCACTCTCTGTAATACCTTCCTACGAAAAACCATGTTTGGTAAAGGGTGTAAATAGGATTGTGAATCCATTCCATTGTCCTATTGCCCAGTTGTATTAAAAAATGGGTATCATTGTCTCCCAGGAGGGTGCAAGATAGCTACTATAGTATGAGAAACGGTTAGAAGTTTTATTAGAAAATATTAGTTCCATTCAAACATTTTGTTTTTTTAAATTTTAATTTTCACGTATGTTAGGTAATATGCATAAAGTATGTCAAGTAGTATAACATGTATAATATAAATAATCATTCATATATTAGGGGCTCATAATGATACTTCATAAGTGGAGTGTGAAAACATGTTAGGTTTTTGGTGTTTTTCTTTGAGAAAAAGGAAAAAAGAGGTTTATTGCTTTTCTTTTTTTTTATTGTTCCAAATTTCTTTATTTTAAACTTATTGAAAGAAATAAAATTATATTTTAAAAAATAGAGTAATCTCACAAACTAAAAGCCAGGAACAAAAGAACAAGTTGGTAGTTTTTCCTGAGAGGCAGATCTAATTAGCTGGAGAATGGACTTTCTCTTTCCTAGCTTTTGTCAAACAAACAAAAAAAGTTGTTTTTCCTATTTCTAAGGCATCAAAAGCACTCTGAATGCTAAATGGGTTATTCAAGTACAAAGTTTCAGCCCTCTAACAGGGATTAAGAAACATCAAAGGCTGCTATAATTTCCTTTCCTTTAATATCAAATTGTACATACTTCTACTTTTTACATAAATTTGAGAATGTCACACTCATGACCCAAATTTTTAAAATCTGGTCATATTTTAGTAAAATCTTACGAAAATCTTACTACTTCTCAGTAAGAATGTCCAAAGTATCTGAGCTGGCATCCCAGTGACTGAAAGGGGCCAGACATAGGAATAGCTGATCCACTCAAATGCTGCCAAAACCAGTCAAAAAGCACCCATCCCAGGAGACTTGGATCAGCTGGAAATTTATACTACTGGCTAATTCCTAAACCACTAGACCTGCCCACAAAGCAGATCAAATCCTGATGGTTCATAAGTAACAC
Organism: Marmota monax; assembly: GCF_021218885.2. Classification (NCBI taxonomy): domain Eukaryota; kingdom Metazoa; phylum Chordata; class Mammalia; order Rodentia; family Sciuridae; genus Marmota; species Marmota monax. The sequence continues at coordinate 1,874,104 of NW_026695237.1, read as the reverse complement.
ACAGAAGTTTAAAAAAAAAAGTCACTTTATAATTCCCAAAGCTCTAAACTTAGTCATTTCCCACACTTAGTTTCCCTCATTTTTATACTGGTAAAACTATCAAACTAAAAACTTTCACTCTTGACTTCGGTAAAGTAGTCAAGACAATTGTTAGCATTTTCATTCTATGCATAATTGCTTGTGTTAAAAGTTTTGATTTATACAGGTAATAAGAAAGCTTGAATCAGTTTTTTCAGATGTTCCAATCTTATGTTGATTTGAAATATTGAGTACACACTCCAGATGATTATTCCCACAGCTTGTTTTTCGAGATAGCTTATTCGTATCATGGTAACCACAAATTCCTTGGGGACATCCATTTCTGAAATTTTTTAAGTGAGGGAGTAAAATGTTGGTAACACCTATTTAGGTATTTAAAGATTCAAGGGTCTTAACTCTCTCTCTAATTAATTATATAACGTGAACTAGCTTTTAAAGATTCAGTAGGATTCTGTGGGTGCATCCTCATTAGTTACTCCAAACACCTATCAACCTTCATGAGTAGTAGATCAATATTGCAAAGTAAACTGGTGATGGACCCTAAGGGAGGGGGAAAAAAATTTTTTTTTAAATCCCCATCCTGCCCTACCCTGTTTCCTGGTTCTGTAGGGTTAACAGCCCTCCTGAGAAGCATCTCCAACAATACTAAGTTCTTGTTTTATGTGCAGCAGCTGAGTTGCACAGCAAAAAATGATGTCTTCTGCCCAGGAGAACTGCACAGTCAGCACTCTTCCACCAAACCCAGGGCACAATCTGCGTTACAGTCTGGTTACATTATACCAAATCCTAGTAGGAAACAGCAATTGGCCAGAAATGACCATGTTCAAATAAAATATCTGGTAACACAAACTTTAATCAGATATGACTCATGTCTAGACACCATCCCAGGCACAAAATAACACACAGAAGCCAAACAAATCTGAGCTAGAATTGTGCTTTAAAAAAAAGAAAAAGAAAAAAAGGTTAAAGACAATCTAAACTACCAACATAACATTGATAATAAGGCAGACTCTCAAGATGCCCTACATTAGTGATTGCTATTTTTTAGTCTCAACAAAAATGTCAATATCCTGAGTTTTATCAGCATTTTCTTTCTAAAATAATATATGGAACATAAAAGCATACAAAAGAATAAACAGAAGTAGTGGTACATAAAATCTGGAAGAAGAGCCCACTAACTAGGAAAAAAGTCACAAAAACAATATAAAAAGATGTATTTAAGTGAAATAAATTAAAGGTTAAAACCTTATACTTTCAAGTTTTCTTAGAGACTGTTATTTTGGGAGATGGCATGGAGTTGATACATTTTTCTAATAATCATGTGGTTAAGATCAAATACTAAAATGTTCTTTCACAAGAATTTTTGCCTTTAAAAATCATGGCCCTGTGGCAGTTATTTTCAACACAGAAGAAACTAACAGCTAAACCAATATTCTAATAAATCTTAATCAGAGCTTATGTCATCAAACTGTTAAGACTTGTATTTACTAACTTGGCTATCAAAAAGATACCTCTCCCCCACCCCTCAAAAAAAGAAGCTACTAGCATCTGCAGAAACTAAAATTTTGGTACAAAATGTTTTTTTAGGACACAAAGCAATGCCTAATCAATAACCCAAACAATATCCCCAATATATGCTATACTTTTATTTTTTAAAAATCTGCTTCTTAAATGTCATGTGCATTTTTAAGCCAATTTGCTGCATACTGCTTTTAAGAGGTGATGAGATTTTTTTATTCACCTGACATCACTATTCAAAAACTTGTACTTTGGGGGGAAAACAGTACTAATTATGCTAAAACAAGGTTTGTGCTATACCTAAAATCATTCCAAATTACAATGATTGATTTCTATAGCCTTAGGATTTATAATATACAATTTAGGATAAAAATCACAAATAGATGGAATCCTAATTTTTCTTAATCCAATTAATCATAAAACCAAGTACCTACCTTCTGCATGACCTGCCAGTTTCCCATTTCTTTTGCCAGCCTAAAAAATAAGGATTTCTGGGGAAGTCAGGATTTACATTAAGAACATCAAGGTCCAAGATATATATATTTTTTACCATATACCTTAAAATTTTGTTTTTTGATCCCCACAAAAATCTGTATCATTCAAAACCAGATAATTAAATTACACGGCTAATCAACTCTTCAGTGCTGATCCTAGAAAATAATATCCAATGGATCTTTGAATAATGGATCAAGACAACATTGAGCCATTGATATGAGTGGTGCAGGTTGTCACACCTTTAACGGTTCAAGCTACAGTTTGTGAAGTCTGGAAAGGGTGAGGTCTACTGTCCTGCGTTATCAGAATTTGTTGTTGTATTTTCAGTGCTAATGGGCTGCACGTTGTCTGCAAGGTTGTGTGCATGCTCAAGAAATAAATCTTTTAGTACGCTTAATTCCTTTGTCAGCAATTTAATTTTGGCTTCCAACCGTTCATTCTCTTCTTTGAGCTGATTCACTCTTTGTAGTGTATCCTGTGCTTTCTGCTTGCTTTTCTTTTTTTTTTTTTTTTAATTTTTTATTGTTGGCTGTTCAAAACCTTACATAGTTCTTGATATATCATATTTCACAATTTGATTCAAGTGGGTTATGAGCTCCCATTTTTACCCCATATACAGATTGCAGAATCACATCAGTTACACATCCATTGATTTACATATTGCCATACTAGTGTCTGTTGTATTCTGCTGCCTTTCCTATTCTGCTTGCTTTTCAATCGGCTCTTTTTCACAGCCATGTTGTTCCTTTCTCTCCGTTGACGATATTCATCGCTATTTCGATCCATGGGTGAACTCTTTTTGCTTTGCTTGCTTGGAGGCACAGCTTTGCCTCCTCCCCCAGGGCCAGCAGGCACCAGCTGAGGAACCTGCTGTAAGCCACTGGCATGTGCCTGAGTATGAATAACACTTATTCCATTCACCCCTGGAGTACTGTTTTGTTGTGATGTCTTGCTCTCTTGCCGACGCAGAACAGACAGAAATGAGAGCCAGGTGATCAATGTTTTCCAAACTGCCAAAAAAATCTTCACTTGTACCTGCGCCTCCAGCCCACCCGCCCCCAGGCGGCCTCCACTCTGAGCGGCCCCGAGCAGCTCGGCCCGACCCGACCCAGGCCTCGCAGCCCGCGAGTCAGCTAGGAGGAGCGACGGTTACGAAACCGGCAGCCTCGGCCCGTTCCGCCGCGGCGGCCACCGGCTTCGGTTTATTGCTTTTCTAGCAAAGGAGAATCACAGGGCACTCCTATCCCAGAGGCTGTGATTCTGCCCATCATTGAGAACGGGCTTTTAAAGAAGTGATTTAGAGACCGCATTACTCTGTTGGAGTTATAATTTACTTGTTAACTTGGGAGATAGTAATTTCTGAGATCTGGTACCATCTCCAAAGTCTAGATTTCTTTGTTCCTATGACTGGTGTTGCTCAAGGACACATAAATATGTCTAAAATGAGGAAGTAAGGTAATCCTGTTTCCCCTGAGATTAGGGTGTTAGTTAGGTTTTTGTTCCTGTAACCAAAATACCAGATAGAACAACTTAAAGGAGGACAAGTTTATTTTGAGCTCATGGTTTCAGAGTTCCAGTTCTTGGTTGACCAGCTCCATTGCTGTGGGCGTGAGACGAGGCAGAACATCATGGCAGAAGGGCATGGTAGAGGACAGCTGCTTAGCTCATGGCAGCCAGGAAGCAAAGGGAATGGAGAAGTCAGGGACAAATTATGCAATCTCTAAGGCACACTCCCAGTGACCTATTTGCTTCAGCTACACCCTTCCTGCCTATAGTTATCACCCAGTACAGTGATCTTTTAAAATTATTAATACATCAAATGGATTAACCCACTGATCAGGTTATAGCTCTCATAATCTAATCATTTCACCTCTTTCATTAACACAGGAGCTTTTGGGAAACTCCTCATATCCTAACCATAACAGTAATCCACAATTTGAAGAGCTGATTTGTGGGTCCTTTGAGGACCAACTCCATCTTCTACTCATGCTCTATTTCCACCTCCAAGCATGGCACTTGGCACAAATAGGTACTATAGACATCTGACAGACTCTTCTAAAGGGTGATCCCAAGTAGATATAAGCTGGCATACTTAGGAGCCTGATGCCTTCCTTCCTTAACTGCCTTAACCTTCTTGCCCTTTCTGAAGTGTACCTGTTACTTCAAGAACTAAATAGAAGTGACTCCAAGAGACAGGAACATGCATCCTCTGCTCTTCCCTAGGAAAGTTCCAGAAAGAAAAGAAGCACCTTTTATTTTGAAATTATCCACAGTTCCTTTCCAGAATGAAATGGGGTTCAGTCTCATGCTTGAGTTGTAAGAACTCAAAGTCCTATCAGGACCTATAATCTCTTCAATAATTAAGTGGTTCTTTTTCCTATAGATTTCTGGTCCTTGCTGCCTACCCCAGCCTACCTGTTCAGCCCCTACCCCTTGATCCTTTTTTCTCTCAGCACCTATTACACATAAATATGTTTATATCTGAGTCTCCCCTTATTTTCAGGGGATATATTCCAAGACCTGCCCTGGATACCTAAAACCATAGATAGTACAGAGCCTGTATATACTATGCTTTTTCCTATATATGCATACCTATGATCAACTTTCACATCTTTACTTAAAAAAGAAGTACTTTGAAGCTTCTCTTTGGGAAAATCTGAATTGCCAGCCTCACCCCTCATGTACTTTGTGGCTTTATTAAGTAAAATAAAGGTTTCTTGAACACAAACACTATGATACTATGACAGTTGATCTGATGACTGAGGTAGCTACTAAGTAACTAGAGGGTGGGTAGTGTATAAAATATGGATACACTGAACAAAAGAATGATCCATGTCCATGCAGCACAAGATCCCATCATGTTATTCAGAAAAAAGTATAGTTTAAAACTTATAAATTGGTTCTGTAGTGTTCCATTAAATAATTTTGGACCCAGTTGACCATAAGTAAGTAAAACCATGGAAAGTGAAGCCATTTTCAGGGGGCACTACTGTGCCCTCCTTTCAGGTTCTCCTCTTTACCTTCAGTATTCCTTTGCTCCCCACTTATCTTTTTATGATGTTCCAGATTTTCCTATACAAAGCAAAACCTCTTAATCTATTCAGTCAATTTAAAACCAATGAAGATGTCTACACTAAATTGAATGATCGTTCAGGCTGAGCATTCAGTCTTAAGAGACTAGAAAGGCCCTATTATTTAGCACTATTCTATCTAAAAAACTTTGAATTGCCCAATATCATTTTCTACATCCCAGTGCCAAAGATTTTACTGTAAATATGTCACATTGATCCATCTCCCTTCAGAATATAGCAACATGATTATCTAGAACCTGGTCATATAGAAATATCCAGCCTCCAATGGCCCAGCTGCTAAATTAATCACTAACTAGTGATTCTCCCTTGGCAAGTACTATGTGTAAAAACCTGAGGAAGTCAATGAGGTGGAGGTCAATGCTGCACTCTGGGACTTTGGCATTTCCACATCCCATGGTTATGTACCCAGGCTACTCTGATGCAATTACATTTTCATTTAATCTCTTTGACATTTTTGGATCTAATTTCAGTTGTCTCACATTGTTTCAAGCGACCTAGAAGTAAACACGATGTACTAGTTTTAATGTTCAAATTTTTATTCCACTAACACATATGTGTTGGGGAAAAAGTAGTGGATATAATGCTTCTAACAAAAAGCAGTAGCGCTGCTCCTGCCGCTGACCCCCTCTATCCTCCCAAAGGCAGCCATGCCTGCCTTTAGTTAATACCATAGTGCCCTCCACATCCTGAGTCCTCTGTCCTGTCGCTCCCTCCACAATCTGACTTGTGGGTATGAAGAGGCCAGAGCAGAAGGCTGGGAGTCTCTGGCCAGGGAGTATGCCCAGTAGGCTGCCCATGCCCACAGACTTTGCTTCTTCCTGTTAAATGACCCTGATGTGTGTTGAAACATTCGACTTTGGGCTACTTGGAGGGAAGAAGACCCAATAAGGCATGTACTCATTTCCTTTCCCTGTGCCTAGGAGCTGAGGCAGACTGTGGGTAGAGCTATGCTCTGTGCGCCCATGTCTGAGGGCACTGTTTCAGTGAGTCACACTGTCCCCCTGAGAGGAAGGGACACATTATTAGGTCATGCAAAGAAAGGCCTCCCTACCTTGGGTGAGGAGGAACTCAATATTTGCCCCTCACTGTTAGGAAGTAGTGATGATTTGGTCAACATCTATGCTCTCAACTTGACTGTTGCTCCAAGAAGACAGGTAGCATCTCTTGTGTCCTCTCTGGGCCATTCAGTCTTGGACAGTACTGAATGCAGGTACTAAGGAAATGTAGAGTGAGTGGTAGTGCTGACTCTTACATGAAGATTTTCAAAGCTGTGCCTGCTGCAACCCCTCAATGAGCATTATAGTGAAGGGCAGACCTGGGGAAGGATCATTTTTTTTATTTGGAGGAGAACATCCAGGAATAGGAGAGGGCTTGTGTCAAAAGCCAGCCCCACTTCTCTCCATGCTGTAATATCACATTAATGCAGCTTCCCTGAGTCCAGATGCTTCTCTTGTGCCCTTAGAACAGCAGCCATTTTATTACATTGAACCTCAGAGAGAGGGAAATAAAGCATGTGTGTTGGATTTTTATTAGCTATTGCTCTGGTATCCTTCTACTTGAAAGACCCTCGAGAAGCTAAGCTGTGTGCTCATAAATTGAATACTGTCAGGAAAATGCCTCTTCTGCAAAGATTTAGCCAACAGGGGCAGACCAGAGAAAAGGCTGGTGGCCCTGTGAGCCCACAGGCTATGTGTTGACCTGTGGGCTGACACAAGAGTGGTATCCTACCAACAGGAGAAGACTATACTTTCAGCAGGAGGCAGGAGGACTGAACACAGTCCTTATGGTCTCAGCAGATTGTATTGTCCCAGCTGGGGGATCCATGCATCATAAGAGTGGATGGCCACCCTTGTTTTGTCTTCAGTAATGGCTTCTCTTAAAAAAAAATTCCTTTTTGAGGTATAATTGACATTCAATAAATTGCCAATAGTTAGAGTACAAGTTGACAATTTAAAAAAGAATTTTTTAGTTGTAGATGGACACAATCCTCCTATATTTTATTTATTTATTTTTATGTGGTGCTGAGGGTTGAACCCAGTGTTTCACACATGCAAGGCGAGCGCTCTACCATTGAGCCACAACCACAGCCCATAAGTTGATAATTTTGATATATGTATACATCCTTGAAACTATCACCACAATTTAGATAATGTACAAATTCATCACCCTCGAAGTTTCTTCTGACCATTTGTAATTCTTCCTTAGCCCCTCCCATCTCCCTAGGCAACCAGTAACCTGCTTTCTGGCACAACTGATTAGTTTGCATTTTCTAGCACATTTCATACAGACATGGGAATTTATAAAGAGATCATGTCTGTATTGGGCAGGATATACTCTTTCTACTTGACTTCTCTTACCCAGCATAACTATTTTAAAATCTGTTTGGGCTGCTGCATGTATCACTGGTTTATTGCCTTTTATTGTTGTCTCCTTCATATAGATGCCCCCCAGTTTGCCTTTTGATGGGCATTTGAGTGATTTCTGGGTTTGGTGTGATAGAGAGCTGCTATGAATGTTTATGTTCAAGTCTTTGTGTGGACTTTTTTCTTGGATGAATACATAAGAATTGGATCATAAGGTAGATATTTGTTTTAACTTTTTAGGAAATTACCACACTGTCTGGCAAAGTGATTGTTCTCTGATCAGCAGTGTCAGAGAGTCCTGGCCTGGAGGATAAAGAATCACCAGTCCCAGGACAATCTGAGGAAGGATTGAACACAGCTTTCCCAATCATCGGCTTTTATAGTTTACCTTCTGACTAATGACTGGATGTTTTCTTAATATTATATGGTTTTTTTTTGTTTTAGAGTGGGGAACCCTTGCCCATACAGTACTATTCATAATACCTTAATGGAATTCAGTTGAGGGCAGCTTACTGTGGACATGGACCCTTGCCTCTCACGGTCCCCTGGGTCATGAAATATCACATGTCAGAGGCAGGGAGGCTTGTTCAGAAAGCACATTTTGTCTAAAGATAAATTAATAACTCTGAAATATTGATAACATGGTTGCTCCCCAGATCTGACTGATCATGTAAAATCTTGCTACTAGAAATGTCTGCACAAGAATGCAATTAATGAAGAGTTCTTGGAAATAGAAAAGCCATAGCATCTTGATTCAAAATGTGCCTCTTCTCAACCCCTTGCAACATTGCTTCTTGGCCCTGGAAAATTCCCAGAAGAGGAGAACACGGGTCTTGAAGTGTCCATTCAGCAGATGCTCACATGCTGAAGGCATGTGAGCATCTGCTGAATGAATTCTACAAAAAGGATTCAGAAGCAGGCATAGCCTTTTCAGAATGGGGTAGGTTTCTGTGTCCTGTTCTGGCTCACAGAGTCAAGTCTCCGATTGCTGATTAAAATACTGTAGATCACAATCCTAGTGTTCATTTTAGCACCAGAATGGCATCTTTAGAAATATATTTATGGTATGGTAATTCACTTAGTGATAAGAATAGAGTTCAAATCACTTTGGAAAGGACAAAGTTCAACAGTTTTGAGCACATTGTAAGGAAATCATCTAATTTTTGTTTTCCAAAAATATATCTGATATTTCCAACAGCATTATTCTGCTTCTGAACACTATTCTCCACTGATCTCTTTATAAATTCCCATGTCTGTATCCCACAATTTAATCACTATAGCCTCATAGCATATTTTGACAACTGGTCAGATAAATCCTCCTTTATTCTTTAATATCAAAAATGTATTGGAGTTTTCTCTTCCCTCTATAAGAATCAGTTTAAGTTTTATTAAAAATACCCCTGGGGAATTTGTTTGATATTACTTTAACTGTAGATTAATATATCCTCTCTAACTATGTAACATGTAGACCATATTTTGGAGTGGCCAGTGCCTTGCACACACAGTTCTTGCTAAAATTTTGTAGAGGTTATTTAGTATATTTTAATTCAGTTCATATTTATAATAAATATTTACTACATTTCTCTCTGTGCCATGCAGTGCTAGGAGGAGTCAAAAGACAAAAGTAGTTTTCCTGCCAGGGACCTCACTGCCTGCTGCCAGGAGGCTGACTAACCACTGGAAGTCACAAAGTCACAGTACAATATGCCTGGTGATTCCCCCTGGGAAACAACACAGAAGGCCAGAGATAGGGGTCAGAGAAAGCTGTCTGGAGGGAGGTAATGTGTAAGCTGAGACCTGAAGGGCAAAGAGAAAGTAGCTGAAGGAGATGGGCGGAGCACAGGTGAAAGTGAGGCCTCAGGGAGGAGAGATCATGGCCATCTGGGGAACTAAAGATGCTTCAGGGGTTTGAGGAGCAGAGGGGGATGGGATGGGATGGGGTGGAGTTGTCCAAAAATGAAGGTACAGGGGCCAAATCAATCACCAGGAAAAGCTATGCCAGCAGATTTCCCACTGAATCTCAAGGGTCAGAGGAGCCTTGGAAGGGTATTACACTGCACTTGGCAGTCAACTTTATTTCCTCTGGATGCAGGGTACAAGATGCATAAGGCAACTATTTCCTCTGCATCCAGCTGAAAAATGGCAACATCAGAGGGTTGCGACAAAGAAGAAGGAGAACTTCAGGAAACAGAACCAAGCTCTCTACCTAGTTTGTTTCTCATGGTGTCTGTAGTACCAGAGCCCAACCAACCTGGGCTATGATCTCAGCTGCATTATTTTATAGCCATGTGACCTAGGACAAGTGATCTAACCCCACTGCTCACCCTCACCAGCCTCAATTTCTTTATTTGAAGAATCAAGCTGTTGCAAAGATGTGTAAAGTATCAACACCACGCCTAGGCAATATGACATCAGTAACAAGTAGCAATGATGATGGTGAGTATAGTTGGATGGGTTGCAGAATCCAAGCATCCTCCTGCAGAGTCAGAAAGAGAATACGAGAAGTGGAAGGCAGTAACATCATCTCCTTTTCTTTCTTTCTTTTTTTTTTTTTTTTTTTTTAATTGAGACAGAGTCTCACTGTGTTTCCCAGGCTAGCCTTTAACCCTTTGGCTCAGGCACTTCTCCTACTTCAGCTGGGAAGCAGCTGAGACTGTAAATGTGCACCCTATGTCCAGCATCTCTCTCCATTTATATACTGTTTGCCCAGAGCCATTTTAATTCTCTGAAATTGCTGCTAAGATACCAACATAGAATTCTACCTGGTTCCCATGGAAAATTTTCCTCCAAGGGGAACACATCAGTAGAGACAACTACCCCTTACAGTGCGGGGAGCTGTGGTGGACAGCTTGCATGACTCTCCTTTTACTTGGGATCTTCAGTCAAAGGGCCAGAATATACTCTGGGGGTATCCAACAAACCAGCCAAGGCCTTTCGTATGATTTAATCTGACAGATTCAGAGAAGAGGATAAAATGATTTTGCTGTGTGGCTCAGACTCACAGAGCTCTTGCAATTACATGCCTCCTTTCATGGAAAATTAGATTAGCACAGTAAGTCTGTTACAATGAATCTCCAATGCCAGGGATTGTGTTAATTAATAAGTTGTAAGTGTTGACTTTTGATTCAGGCCTCCATTAGGGCAACTCATTTAATTTTTACTAGCTTTGGCTAATCTATATGTGATATAACAAAAGGTAAGAAAAATGCTTGGATGTGGATAATCACTGGGTCATCTTGGAAATATATCCTAGAAGTGCAGAGAGAGGCTGTAAAAGAAGTCAAGCCCTGTCCCAATGGAGAGGACTTCAGTAGGCCAAGCATATGGGATCACAAACCTGGTGCATTTAGAAGCCAGGATTACATGGATTGTGAAATCAGCCTTCTTTTAGAAACAGAGTCTAGTCAACCTTCTCTCCAGCTGTGCACATATTCCATCATTTCCAGAAGCTAGTTACTAATACAACTGAATGAGAACTTTCCTTAGCATTGACCCCACCCACTCAGCTCAGACATTTGCAGCAAGAAAATATGACTTACCAAGCACATGAAAATCAGAGGAAGACCAATATTAGCTATGCAGTTCACTGCATAGAACAAGCTTTTGCTTAGGCTCTCTAGTTGCCTGGATGATCCCAAGAGGAAGGAAACGATTTAGCTGGAGACAGTTTGGGTGCAGCCTTTCCAGAAGGCAGTACCAATGACCAGAAGGTGGACAGACTTCTGTTCTATCCCCAACAGCACAAGACAGGATGAAATGTTCCCTAAGAATGAGGGCCTGTCCTGAGATTCTCTCTCTCTAACAGCTTTGCCTCCTCTGCCAGTGGAAACTATTCCCATTTTAGATTGCATTTTAATTTTATTTCATGCCATGCTATTTGAGGGTAAGAGGAATACAAATCTCAGTGGGAACACGTGTGGTTTCCCCATGCACCTTGCTACACACGTGCTGATGGCTGTCATCAGAAGGAAGCAAGATGTGGGGGGATTCTATCTACATGCCACAAGGTGATCAGGCTAGAGAAAGAGGACACAGGGTTGGCAGAGGTATTGTTTTATTGGGATGGCCCATTGAGTGTCAGTACCTGGGGCTGAAGGTGATGTGGATGGCATATAGGGTTTATTCTTTGTGTCATTTACAGTTTCACCTTTGGCCTTTAGGGATGTCTAGGTTCAGAAAAAGACTTTGGCTATGTGGCCCTATGAAAATACCTTTCACTGCTGCTACCCACTCTTTAGGGAGGAGAGAGAGAGAGATGAAGGGATTAAAAAACACATGACAATTTGAAACTTCATCACCCATTTGTGCAGAGGTTTTGGCTGCCAGTCTACTTGGTATATGAATGCTCCATGATGGATTTGGAGGGGACTGACAAGAGGACAAAGCCAGATAGTCTTGAGAATTCAAGGAGACCTCAGTTTTAAGGGCTGGATTTGGGAGTTGTGTTTGCTCTGGGCCCATAACTTTCAGGAAGCTTTTCAGCAAGAAGCAAAAAGCAGCTCCAAAGACATATATTGACCTGCATTTTATCAAAGGTTCAGAGGGTAAAACGGGGGAAAACAAACTTTGTAAATTAAAAGAAATTGTTTTGAGATTTGGTAACTTGCTGAGAACAGCAAATTGTGTAAGGGTCATTTCAAGACTGATGAGCCTTGGATTGACAATTTAAAAATCAGTTAAAGGGTGTCTCTATGCTTACCTCCTTGTATCACTTGACTGCCCTGAAACTAAAGAGGGTTCATATCTATTTGTTTTTTAAATTCCTTGGAAGGACTTTCAAAGTCAAGTCTAATGTGATCCCTGTTTCAAACATTGTTCTTTTTAAGGTGGCAAGAGTCCTATCTCTTTAGGGTATTCATGCCACAGTCTTGTGAAATACATTGTCTACCTTAATTCTACTTTGTGGATAAAAAACAGTGAACAGTAGAGTAGCAGAGAGCTCTAACTAGCATAGAGAAGCAAGATAGGGAGGTCACACTCATCTTCCAGGCCTGGGTCTGGCCCAGAGGATATTTTGGGAACTTTTGTGATAAATGCTTAAGAACCCACCTGGCCTACTGTACTGTTCCCAAATCAATGGGTATATAGAATGGGTATATAGATGAATATCACCAAAATATGGCCATAAAATTATATTTTGCTGATTTTTTTTAAAAAGTAAACTTTTATCAAAACAACAAAATGTTTAATATTTAGGAGTTATAGGCAGAAGTTGCAATCACTGGTTTGCATCAATAAGAACTAGTTTATGAATGCAGGTGTTTTTTTTTTTCATCCACCATCTGCAGTATTGTTTACAGACCAAGGTTATAAGCCTTCCTGCCAAAGCTTCCTGCACACATCTACTTGCGAGCCCATGGGTAAAAAGTTTGCTTTTATATTTTTTTAATGAATAGATTCTTTAGGGTTTAATTAGTCATTGTGTCTATGCATGAATCATTTATAATCTGGGTTTTCCCTCAGCACATGGCACTTAGAGTCAGATAAATAGAAATAATATTGCCAAGCAAAATGTAAAATGCTCTTCAGTCAATTATTATTGGTTGGCAACATGTTTTATGGAGATAAAAGCTGATTGACAGCTGTTATGGTTTTGGTTTGTCATCTTGTGTGTTGGGGAGAAAATGAACAATATAGGAAGCACACACATCAGTTAGGTATCTTCCACACCAGCATTCCGGGGGCCCAGAGTCTCTTTCAGTTTCCAGCCAGCCCAATGGTAGAGAAGTGCTCTCAGCTAATGAGAGTAACAATAATCACTGCCATTTGTATCTACTCTGTATCTGGCATGTCTGCATGCATCATGGGTAATCTTCCAAGTGACTTGCCAGTTGTTGAGCTAGTAACTGGTAGAGCCCAGCTGTGAACCCCGATCATTCTAAATCCCTGTTCTCTGCCTCATCCTGTCCCCACATTATCTAAAAATTGAGACAATTAAAGTTGTAGTTCAGCTAAAAAAAGCTGATTTAAAAAATGATTTAGGGGGGCTGGGGTTGTGGTTCAGCGGTAGCCGCTCACCTAGCATGTGCAAGGCTCTGGGTTTGATCCTCAGCACCACATAAAAATAAATAAATAAAGATATTGTGTCCAACTATAACTAAAAACAATAAATATTTTTAAAGTTTTCTAAAAAAGTGATTTAGGTTGCACTGTACCCGGGTCCACAGCAGCATTATTCAGAGTAACCAACAAAGGTAAAGCAACCAAAGTGTCGGTTGGTAAAGAATGGATAAACAAAATGTAGTATATCAATTAAATATTATTCAGATTTAAAAAGGAGGGAATTCTGACATATACTTCAAATGCTTGATTCTTCTTCCCCACTTTAAAAATTATCAATCAAGCATTTGAAAATTATTTAATTCCCCCCTTTCTTCATTTTTATTTGTGTCTTATTTATTTATTGCAGTTCTGGGGATTAAACCCAGGGGTGCTTTACCACTGAGCTACATCCCCAGCTGTCTTTATTTTTTATTTTAAGACAGGGTCTCACCAAATTTCTCAGTCAGACCTTGAATTTAGAATCCTCCTGTCTTAGCCTCCCAAGTTGCTGGGATTATAGGAATCCACCCTCAGACCCAGCTTGTATCTTTTATTTTTAATGAAATAGACTATAATATGAGTCTTTGATATATTATAGCTTATCTTAAATTATTACCCTTACCACTTTCCAGACAATTCAACACTCTCACAACAGTTAAATTCCATGTATCCCCTTGCTCTTTGTATTATTATTGTTATTATTTTATTATTATTATTATATATTTTACTCATATATGTATGAGCTCCACAATGTTTTATAATTGCTTTTTAAGCAATCAATATTTATTTGTATTTAACTACACTGAAAAAAAGTTTCTAATATTCTTTTATCCCTTTCTACATTTCTGTGCATTCCATTTGAGATCATTTTCTTTCCATCTGAAAAACTCCTTTTAGTATTTCTTGTGATCTATATCTGCCAGCTGTAAATTCTTTGCTTTTTAGTTTTTGTTTTGAATTTTTTTAGAAGGACAAGTTCTAACCATGTTGCCTAGGCTATTTCAAACTCCTAGGCTCAAGCAGTCCTCCTGCCTCAGACCTGAGTAGCTGGTACTACAGGTATACACCACTACACTGGGCTTATTTCATCTTAGTTTTTCATTGTTGATTGAACCCAGAGGCGCTTAACCACTGAGCCACATCTCCAGCCCTTTTTTATATTTTATTTAGAGACAGATCTCATTAAGTTACTTAGGGCCTCACTAAGTTGCTGAGGCTGGCTTTATCCTTGTGATCCTTCTGCCTCAGCCTTCCAAGCCACTGGGTTTATAGGCATGCACCACCACATCTGGCTTATGTTAGTTTCTGAAGGATTATTTAACTGGGTATAAAATTCAAGATTAGCATATCTTCCTTTTTTAAGCTTTAAAGATGATATTGTCTTTTTTGTATTGAAAAAAGAATAATCAATCTTATTATTGCTCCTTTAAAGATAACCTACAGGTTGAGCATTCCTAACCTGAACATCCCAAATCTGAAATGTCCAAACTCTTAAACTTTTTAATTGTCGTGTTTTGGGTTTTGGAGCATTTCCAATTTGGATATTCAGATTAGGGATGCTCAACCAGTAGAATTTATGCAAACATTTTCAAAATCTGAAACACTGCTGGTCCCAAGCATTTCAGATAAAGGACATTTACCCTGTATCCTTTTTTTCTCTAGCTGTTTCTAAGATTTTCTCTCTGTTTTTGATCTTTAGGACTTTGACTATGATGTACTAGGGAAGGTTTTGTTTATATTTCTCCTTTCTCTGGGGCTCACTGAGTTTCTTGAATCTGTGAGTTAATGTCTTTTGATAGATTGGGGCAGATTCATGGCCATTATTTTTCTCACAGCTGCTTCTGAACTCTTCTTCTTGTGGAACTCAAATTGTATAAATGATTTGAGTTTACCCTTTGACACCAAAAGCTTTTGCACACTTTTCTGTCTTTCTCATTCTTTCTTCTTTCTAGGTGGTTTTTTTTAATTTTATAGTAGTAGATGGACAGAATGCCTTTATTTTATTTATTTTTATGTGGTGCTAAGGATCGAACCCAATGCCTCACACATGCTAAGCAAGCGCTCTGCCACTGAGCTACAGCCCCAGCCCTCTCTAGATGGTTTTTATTTATTTATTTATTTTTTAGTTTTAGGTAGACACAATATCTTTCTTTATGTGGTGTTGAGGATTGAACCCAGTACCTCATGCATGCTAGGCGAGCACTCTACTGCTGAGCTAAAACCCCAGCCCCTCTAGATAGTTTTTATTGTCTAATTTTGGAGTTCGGTAAAGCTGCTTTCAGCTTTATACCTTCTTCTATTTAATTTTCAATGGATTCTTAATTTCAGATATTATACTTTTATATCCTAGAATATCTATTTGATTATGCATATATATTTCCAACACAGTTCAATTGCTTCATCTATTCATCTTTTTTGTTCTTTTTATCTTTTAACTCATTGATCATGGTTATTTTGAAATTAGCTCCTGGCTGATCTAGCTGCTTAGGACACATTGGATATGCCAACTAGCTTTCACTGGCTCTTGGCATTTCAACCATCTGTATTTCTGAAAATTTATATTTCTCTTCTGTAATGTTATTGCTGATGCTGTTGTTGTTGTTGTTGTTGTGTGTGTATATGTGTATGTATTTGGATAACTGCCCATGGGCTTCATGCAGGGGGCAGAATTAAATCTTTGAAAATTCCTAGGAGCTTTAAGGACAGTTATGCAAGGCTTGACTTCATGTGAATATGGTACCTGGTGACTGCCAAGGGAAATGCTGGTTCCTGGGAAATATCCACCTTGATAAGTTCCCATTGGCCAACCAATGCAACAAGGATGGTATTCAGGATTGAATTTATTTTTTTCCTGTTTTTACTTTTATGTATCATAAGATTTTAAACATTATTACCATATTTAGAGGGGAAATAACTTTGATATTTAACTCAACTCTCAATGTTATTTTAAATTGTCTTCTACTCTTAGTTAATATATATACTTCAAATAAGAGTCATAGGGTTTAAATTTTTTATTATGGTGGAATGTAAGGAACATAAAAATTTACCTTTCTAACTATTTTCAGTGTACAACTCAGTGGCATATTAATATTGTTGTGCAGCCACCACTACCATCCCTAGAACTCTTTTAATCTTGCATAAATGAAAGTCCATACCCATTAAATAATGACTTCCCATTCTCCCCTCCCAGCAGTCCCAGCAACCACCATCTTACTTTCTCTGAATTTGACTACCTCATATAAATGGAATCATGGCATGACTCATTTTGTGACTGATTTATTTCATTTAGCTTAATGTCCATGTTGTAATATGTGACAATATTTCCTTCCTTTTAAGGATGACTAATATTCCATTATATACATAAACCATATTTTGTTTATCTAATCATCCAGCAATGGACACTTGGGTTTCTTCCATATTTTAACTATGGTGAACAATGCTGCCATAGCATTGGTGTACAATATTTCTTCAAGACCCTACTTTCAATTCTTTTGGATATATGCCCAAAGTGGAATTCATGGGTTATATGTTTGTCGAGAAATCAATATATTGTTTTTCATACCAAATTATCCACATCCTTGTCAACATTTGTAGTTGACTATTATTAGGATGATAGTAGTCATCCTAATAGGTGTGAGATATCATCTTATCATGGTTTTATATGCATTCATTGAACAATTAGTGAAATTAAGCATCTTTCCATATACTTATTGGTGAGTTTATATATCTTCTTTGGAGAAGTAGAGAAGTGTTTGTTGTCCTTGTCGTTGTTGTTGTTTTGCTGTGGGTTGAAGCCAGGGCCTTGCACATGCTACATAAGTACTATACCCCTGAGCTATACTCCTAGCTCCTTGCCAATTTTTAAATCAGGTTGTTTGTTACTATTGTTATTAGTTTTTTATTTTGGATATAAATTTCTCATCATAGTGGTGAACATTTCCTTATAATTCATGGATTTCCATCTTATTTTGTTGATAGTGTCCTTTGAAGCACAAAATTTTCAATTTTTGTGAAGTCTATTTTGCCCATTTTTTCTTTTGTCTTCTATGCCTTTGGTGTCATATCTAAAAAATTATCATCATTCCAATGTCATGAAGGTTTTTCCCTATTTTGTTTCTAACATTTTTAAGTTTGAACTCTTATGTTTTGATCTTTAAGTCATTTTGAGTGTATTTTGTTTATAGTTAAAGTTCCAACTTCATTCTTTAGTATGGGATTATCTACTTTCCCCAATTCCATTTCTTGAAAAGACTGGTATTTCCTCATTGAATGGTCTTGGCACACTAATCAAAAATCATTTGAAGCTGGGTGCAGCAGCTCAGGAGGCTGAGGCAGGAGGATCGGAGTTCAAAGCCAGCCTCAGCAATGTCAGGTGCTAAGCAACTCAGTGAGATCCTGTCTATAAATAAAATATTAAAAAAGGCTGGGGATATGGCTCAGTGTTACTGAGTTACTCCAATACCAAAAAAAAAAAAAAAGAAGAAGAAGAAGAATCATTCGAATCATTTGAGGTCTGGAGGCATAGCTCAGTGGTAGAGTGCTTGCTTAGCATGCACAGGCACTGGTTTCAATCCCCAGCACTGGAAAAAAAATCATTCGACCATATATTCACAGGTTTATTTCTGAAGAGCTATTAGGTTTTTAAGAGCTCCAGGGCACTGCAGGAATTAGCTAACCCAGTGTCTTCTTATTAGAGATATGGAACCTGAGGCCCAAAGAGAAAAAGGAGCTTTCCCTGGGTTGGTAGTTACAGAGCTGGGACACTATCCCAGGCCTAACTTCACATGTGATGCTTTCAAAAATCTAGTTGGTGGTTTGCTTTGTTTCTGAAATAGTGTTATATCAGTTACTGCTTTGATGAAAGTCACAAAGGTGTTTTTCATTCTGTAGAAAATGGATGTAGCTCACCAATCCCCCTCACCATTCCTGGGGGCAGTCACTGGCAGCACCTGTGTTTTTGAGGCACTACTAGGGTGAAAATAGACCACTCCATCTATTTCATGGGTTCCCATTTGCTCTGACATTTGTTCATAACTGTTGGAAGGGTGGTAAATATAGATACTTCCGAACACCTTCTCAGTGCCCATTTAACTTTAGCACCTACTGGCAAGGAACTTGTTCTATGGATTTTCTAGAAACTTAGAGCTTCTTTCTCCCCTGCCAACCAGCAACACAAATCTGCCTAGGCTGCCATCCCTATGGTTGTTTTGGCAGGGTGTGGATTCAGGGTAAAAAGGGGGTAGTAGTAGTAGTAGGAAGTATAAATTAGATAAAATCCCAAAGCAATATTGAAATTATGTCATTCTTGATATGACCTATTTGGGGCTTGGTCATCTTTCAGTAGCACTAAGACACCCTTTGCTAGAAGCTGACATGCTCCCACAAAAACAGAAGACAAGATGTCTTGTAGACTTTCTGGGGTGGGTGAAAAGGGGAGGCAAGGGCCTAGTGCCATGGGAGATCACGGAAAGAGGAGGAAACTGGGCCCAGGTCCCCAGTTTGGTGAGGAGGAACATGTGAGCTAAGAAAGCAGTGGTTGTGAGGAAGTCCAAGGGAACAAACCATGGATATGGATATGCTCATGTTTTCACGATATAACAAAGTACATCTGGAGGGTGGTGAGTGGATTGGTTTGGATTTAACAGCAATATTTGTGATAAAGGAGCATTCTTGGCAGGTTGGACATAGTTTATTTAGTTGTCAGCAACAGTGGTAGTCATGGTCTGCCCACCAAGATAAGAGTATATAGAAAGGAAGTCAAAGGAAAGGGTCCAAGCTATGGGGCAGGTGGAAGAAGAGAGTCTGGGGCTCTCCAGCCTTTATGGATGAGAATCAGTGGTATTTTTTCCAGTTTTTAGGCTTTTGCAGAACCAGAAAATAACAGAACTGAAATTTAATATCTTGCTATGTGGCTTGGATTGTTTCTGTTAGTTCCAAATCTTGAATATTTGGGAGGTCTTCAGTACAAATGTGGGCATGTCAGTGGAAGCTCTGAACTTTGTGTTAGACAGACTTGAAACTCCCATGTTCACTTGGCATCCTGTCCCCCTTCTGATGCCTGTTGACCATTGCCTCAGGAAGCCCACAGAACCTGGTATACCTGGACACTTACTTGTTTCTTGTCTCTGAGAAAACTGAATGGAATGAATTAAAGTTGAGATTCATAAATTACAGTACATTACTTTTAAAAAGATAAAGAGGAAAAAAAAGCTCTTGTAAATAATTTTCAAGTAGAATTAGTGGGTCCCCCACCCCCAGGGATCACATGTGGATTGTAGTTCTTATTCCCTGATTTGAAAGTTGAAGGGGCCCTTGAACCACATCATGTTTCCTGAATGGCAGATGGCCACTCCTGTACCATCTGTGCCCTTCATGAATGTTTTCAGTTTCCCACTTTTTTGTGAATGTTTGAGCAGAGTCCTTCAAGCCTGCTTGGACAGAATTTATGAATCTCAACTTTAATTCATTCCATTCAGTTTTTCTCGTTCAAAAACGTGTGGGGGTGGGGCTCTGCAAATGGTAAAAAATGAAGATGTCTTTGGACTTGAATTAATGAGACAGACAAAGTTGTGCATGCTTTTAAAATAATTAGGCTAGAGTTGCCAGTTTAGTTCAGTAAAGGGAGGGTCTTCTCATTCCTCCAGAAAGGGATGGATTTTGGACTCCAGAAAGGCCTAAGGGAGGTCATCCAGTAGACATTTCCCTAGACAGATTGAGTTATTTCAGACTTCTGACCAGAGGAAGCCCCACATCAATATCTCAGAGAGGAAGCTAAGGCTACAGTGGACCCGGTCATGTTGCTGGTCTGTGGCAGAGGCCAACCCAGAACCAGGACTCGCCCATCTCAGTGAGGGACTTTCCTAGCTGAAGACAGGGAGCAGCAGAAGGGATTTGAACAGAAATGAAAAAACGTAGAAGCGGTTCTGCATGATGTCACCAGCCTCCAGCAGTCCCATCTGTTGGTTGATTGACACTCAGTCACCAAAGATGGGGGTGGGTGGATGGGAGGGAAGCGATTCCAGGTGTAGATGGCCCCTGTACCTCTAGTTCGCAAGACAGACTTGCTAACTGGTTAACTCCTTGTAACCCCAGGGCATATGATAGTGGAGAAAACAGGGCTTGAGCCACCGGCCTTCCATGGACCCCGCCCCCGCTCAATCCAGGCCAGGGGCCGGCCCCTCTCTGGCCTCGATTGGGCCAAGATAACGCCTTAAGGCCGGGTCGGGTTCCTGTTCATGCTCTGGAATTTTAAGAAGCCGAGCTGCGCCTGCCACGGAGAGCTCGCCTTTGTCTAGACAGCAGATTGGGCGAGCACTAATCCCTGTTTGGGACAGGTCTGGTGGAGGCACATCCGATTCTCTCGGGACCAACCCAGTGGCCTCTGGCTCTTAGAGCCGGGCCCTGGGGGGGTGGAGGCGGCCTCCTTCAGAGGGTGAGGAGGAAACTGGAGGAGTGAGGACTGGACGCGGCGCGCCGCGCCCCTGTCGCGCTCAGGCTGAGGGTTCTGCCGGCGGAGTGTGGCTCTACTTGGTTTGGCTGAGCTGGGAGCACGCGGGCTGGACGCTGTCCGCGGTGCTGAAGCAGCGGCCGCGGCGGGAAGTCGGGACCCCGGCCGCCGGGTTGCACACACCCAATCCGAGGACCGCCCTCCTTCTCCCCGGCTCGGCGCGGCGGCGGCAGCCGGCACTGCACCGAAATGGATTGAGAGCGCTGCGGCGGGAAGGCGGCGGCGGCGGCAGCAGCTTCAAGAGCCTCCTCAGCCTCGGGGCCGGACCCACATCCACACTCGAGAGCCCCTTTCTGGAGTGAGTTGGGGCAGGCAGAGCAGGGATGGGGCAGATGGGGCATGAGATCTCAAGCTTTCAAAATCTCTTTCCCCTTTGTAAAATATATTCCAGCCCTGATCTTGAGTAGCTGAGGGCTCAGAGATCTGCCCCTGTACTAACCCCAGTCTTGGGATAGAGGGCAGGCCCCCTTTGCCCTTACAAACCAGGGGACAAAGGGTTTAGCCAGAAGTCAGACAGTCAGGAGGCTTGTTCTTTTCACCCTGAGTACAACCCACAGCTCAGCATCAGGAAGGACTGTTTGCCCAGGCTGGTGTCACAGGGGTGAAAGCCTTCCCTCTCTGTGCAGGGGGTCTAGTCCTGGTAAGCCCAACCACTGGAATTCCACCCTGACAGAGGCCAGCCATGTTTTAGCAGAGGAGGGCAGGCTTCAGCTTTCACTGGGGCTGCAAGCAAGAAGTAAAGCCTTTTCCCTATCTCCTTGTCTCCTTAGGCACCTGGCATGCTATGATAGGGCTTCAAGGGCAAGGGTCACTTCTGTGCACCTGGCTGTTGTAATTGAGCTGGACTAAGGCAGAGGTGCTCTGGAGTGGATACTGGGCAGGCACTCCGTGTGTGTGTGTGTGTGTGTGTGTTTTCCCAGCACGCAAAGGAGATTTTAAACTCCAGTGGTGACTGCCACAGGAAAACCCTTCTCCATCCTGCCTGTGCCTCTGAGTAAGCAGTTTGGGGTCACGCTGGGCAACTACCCAGCCAGAGGAGCCTTGGGCTTTTTTGGCTCTTAGAGCTGCCCCTTCCTGCCTTGAGCCATCCACTGAAGGGGGAGATGTGTTTAAACTTGATGGGTCACCTCTGTCTTCGATCCTACCAGCAGTCGGTTCCCATCTCCATCACCTGGCAAGGTCAGACAGATAGACCTCTTAACTCCTAGAGTTGGGGGGGGGGGGCTGCTGGGGAGGCTTTGCTGACTAGACAAAGGAATTTTGGTTGGGGAGGTGAAAGAGTCGAAAGAGTGGAGTGGAGGGACCATCCTCCAAGGTCCAAGAGAGGACTAGTTCTGTTAAATTCCAATCCTTTTGATTTGCCAGTTCTAACCTAGTGGGTATAGATGAAGCTTTGGATCTCGACAGGCTCATGCAGAAGGACTGGGATGTATGTTTTGTTCTGTCTGTCTAGCCTAGGCTGTGTACAACAGAAATTACTCTGGTGGGCAGTCGCCTTGGATGATTGGATGCTTGACAGTGCTGATGAAATGGAAGCAAGGTGGAGATATGTGAGATGATGTGCTGGTTTTAGGGTCAGTGTGAGCTGCAGTGGTGCTGCAGTGCTGATGGAAATACATGCCAGGAGTGTGTTAGCATTAGTTTCTTAAAGCAGACCACTTGGTACCCAGGTACCATTTGTTTCTCATCAATGTTCTACAGAAAGAAAAGGTCATAACAGGGTAAGTATGATAACTGCATGTCTGACATATACTTGATTTACATTTTTAAAAAAAAATTTGTAGTTGTGGATAGACAGAAGACAGAATGCCTTTATTTTATTTGTTGATTTTTATGTGGTGCTGAAGATTGAATCCAGTGCCTCACACATGCTAGGCAAGTGCTGTGCCACTGAGCTACAACCCCAGCTCAATTTACATTATTCTTGAGCATTTTTTCCACCCCAAAGTATTTTTTACCGATTGTGTAAGAACCTTGTATTTTGGCCAGATTAATGATCCCCTTTAGGGAGTGATTGTCTGGAAGGATAGCTGACTCATGACTATACTTTGACATCTTTGCTGACTTATCTCATAAAAATATGAAGTCCAAAAATATAATGGCAGGCCAGCTAAATAGTAGGCCATTGGTTTTGATTTAGAAAAATAGTGTATTTGAGTTTTAAATATAATTTAAAAATTATATTTATAGAAAAAAGTTTTCCATAGCTAGATCAAGTTGAGAGATATATGTATATTTTTAGCAAGCTGCACACCTGTAATGTAATAAGGCTACCTATTTATATCTATAGTCTGAGCAACTTAAAACCTGCTTAATAATTAAAATGGGCTCATGTTCTCCTCTATAGTTGAAGAAGATATTACTCGAGGGTTGACCCTGGGTAATACTTAGTCCTAGATCCTATTCAAAGTCTCTGTTCAGGAATCCTGCAATTGGTTGGATTCATATGCAAGCCTGCCTTTATGTACAGTTAGAAAAAGTACATGAGAAATATGAGCAGAATCTCTCTGAATTTCTCAAGGCAGAAAATGAAGATGTCATGATGAATATTTAGCAATATAATACATTTTATTTGAGGGGAAAACAATTGATCTTGCATTCCTGATAGAATAGTAGTGTTAAGGATGGTGACAACTGCTATGTAATGTCATGGAATGAAAAGAGGTTCAGCTTTACTTATTGAGACACCTGGGTTTGAATACCAATTCAACCTCTTATTCACTGTATGCCATGACTTAGCCTTTCTGTGCCTCAAATTTTTTTATTTCTAAAATAGAGAAAGTAATACCTACCTTTATGTCAACTCTTAGCATATGATTGGCATGTGGATTCTCAATGTTAATCTCTTGCCATAATTTACCTCCACTAGTATTAGAAGAACATGTGTGTGTTCAGCCAAATCCCCTCAAATTTGTGTTTTTACTCAAAATGTGAGGACCATAAAAGAACTCCAAAGCTTACCTTGGGAAAGTCTGGTCCTATTGGAGTGGTATTCCCAAGGTGAGAACCATCCTTGGGTTGCTGTCATCCTAGGGTCTTGGCTGGCCATCAGTGGAAATTGGGCAAAAAAGACAAAGATATCATTTTTCCAGGAGGAATGAAGCCCCAATGCCTAAGGTTATAACAGGTCTCTATTCAGAGAAACCCCTTCCAGGCAAGTCTTCATGGCTACTGTCCCTCTTGATTGATTGATTGATCTCAATCTCTCTTCTTCTCCCTCTCCCACACTCTTCTCCCCACCCACTGTCTTCCTCCAGCAAAGTGTGCCTTTTCCTCCTGTTTATGTCCTTCATACCCTGTGTTAATAGTAACGGATGCTGGGTAAGTGCTGGCTTTGAGTGGGCTGGCCTCTCCTGCAGTCAATCAATTATAATGACCCCATGAAGTGAGAACCATTATCATCCTTAATATACAAAATTGGAAACCAAGACTCAGAGAGGATTGGTAACAGGTGCCCAAGGCCAGACTCCAGCACCTGCCTCTCCAGCATGATGGAGAACTTCACACACAATCCAGTGGCATGGAGAAAGGGCCATAATGACCTTGATCTCCAATCTCAAAATTCAGTACTGTATCCTCATACTAAGGTGACAGCACCCCATTGCTAGGAGACAAGAAGAATCAGACACTAGGGCCAGTCAGGCCAGAATCACAATGGGGAGGAGTTAGTGCCTGGTACCCTCTCTTTCTGGCCTGCCAGATCATCCCATCCTCACCCAGGAACGGGGCTTGTGATCCTAGCAGCCCCAGCAGTTAACAGAACTGAGAGGTGGAAGAGCTCTTGGAAATCTACTGGGCCAGCCTTTCTTGATATGAACGAAGAGCCTGAGGTCCAGAGAAGAAATAACTCATCCATGGAGATGGGGTGTCTTTATTTCTCCTTGCAAGATAGGAGCTCCTCCCAGTGGTCTCTGCACCACAATCCCTGTGGGGAGCCTGGATGTTGCTTGTGGCTCTGACAGAAAAAGCTTCCTTAGTCCAGGGACCTCTATGGATTCTTGAGATGTCATTGGGATGGACAGTTCTCTCTGTCCTGAGTCCCTTCCTGGGAAGCAGCTCCATCTGGCTTCTGCTAGTGCATGGTTGCCATTTACAGATTTTTACATTGATTTCCATTTCCTGGGGTGATGAGATCATTTAAATGTTAATCAGTCAAATTTCTACTTCTAATGACTTGAAACCTTTCTGTAATCCTGCCTGCTGCTAACAGCTTGGGTACCAGGCATTGATATAAAAAGACATGCTTATTCCCCATAAACTTGAATTATTTACAAAGCCTATGTGGATCTCTTATAGCTGCTTTGTACACACAGTCTGCCTCAATGGTTATTTAATGAGTGTACCCATGAGCTTGCCTTTTTAATTGAGTGGCATTTCATGATGCTAAACCATGCATTGCCTTGCTCCCTATCCTGGGTTGCCATTTCAGTTACTGGCTCCCTTCCTCTAGGTCTCCCACCCTGAACCCCAGCCTTATCTATATCTATTTTTCTCCCACATTTTCTCTGGATTCTATTCCTTCCCTTAAGTCGTGCTGCCACTGCCCTGATTCAGTTGTTCATTATCCACTGACTTTTTGCAATATCTTGCACTTGGTCATTTTCCTGCATGGGGCCCCTTTGAGAATTGCCCCTGTGTACCCCAGATAGATTACTATTTCAGGGACATAGATTCTGCTCTTGCAACTGCTCTCCTGATGAAGCTTCAATGGCCCACTACTTCCTCTGGGATGAAGGCAGATGCCTTGGCCCAGCATACAGGGCCTGTCTGCAGGCCTTGGCACAGAGCCAAGGTTTCTCATAAAGCTGGTTCTCTTTCTCTCCAATTTAGTGCTCCTTATCCTACCTGGATGTGTTTCTTTCCCCACCGACCTCCACCAGGTGCGTTTCCAGAGCTGCCTCATACAAGTCGCCTTCCTCCTCTGAACTTTCCTCCCCCTGCCTAGACCCCAACCACTTTTGCTCAGTTGGCCATTAACAGAAACCTGAGCCTTGCTATGTGTCAGGTATGGTACTGGGCACCAGTCATGCCAAAGTGAATGCTGTGGGTTGAATTGTGTCCTTCCTCCCCCAAAAGATATGTTGAAGTTTTAACCCCATGTACTTGTGAATATGCCTTTATTTGGGGGAAAAAAATATTTGCTGATAGAATCAAGTTGAAGTCATGCAGGTGGTCCCTATTGCAATATGACTGGTTTATTTATAAGAAGAGGGAAATTTGGACCCAGATGCACACAGAGAAGAAAACAGCATGTGAAGACACAGAGAGGCAAAGACCACAGGAAGACAGAGGCAGAGATTGGAGTGACATTGTCGTAAGCCAAAGATGCCTAGAGATACTGGAAACTCAGATGCAAGGAAGGATCCTCCCCTAGAGCATGTGGAGGAAGCATGGCCCTACTGACAGCTTTATTTTGGATTTCTTGCTTCTAAAATTGCGAGAGAATGAATTTCTGTTGTTTCAAGCCTCCCGGGTTTGGGCAGCCCTAGGAAACAAACTCAGTAAGTGCTAACCCTTCCTGGCCCCTAAGGTACTTAGCATTTTGCAGGGAGACAATCCTGATCTTTATGAGTCAGTGTGGTGAGTGTACCAAGAAAGGTAGAAAAGTGTGATGAGAACTCTGAGCAAGGCCCTTCCTCCAGGCAGCCTTCCATGCCACTTTGCTGGGGAGGCAACTAACAAGTAAGGCTCTCTGGTGGGAAAGGTGTCCCACACCCACTGTCCAGAGAGTAGCAGAACTGACCCGGAGGAAAGAAAGGCAGGTCATCTCAGGCCAGGTGAACAAAGGCAGGGGAGGGAAAGAGCAGTAGGTGGAGTCAAGGCTAGAAGTAGGGAGCTCTAAGACCCGCACAGCTATTAGCTCCCAGTAGACTACAGTTAGTAAAGGAGTTTGAAGTTGAACTTGCCTACTGTTGGTATGAGGGAGTGATGGAAGGGAAATGTCAGGGAGCAGATGATATTTTCAGTAAACTGTCCCTGTGGTAACCTGGAGGATGGATCTGAAGGGGTACACGTAAAAGCTGATATCTCATAAATGAACAAGAGAGGGTAGCTAGAAAAAGGGGTGAGCATTTGCAATGATTTTGAAGGGTTTGGGGATTCATTCCATGTAGGGGCTCAAGGACAGGGAGAAACCATAGCAGCAGATCCCCCCAGGTTTCCATTTGGTATCTGGGGACAAAGAATTGTCCAGAGAGGGAAATATTGTTATGAAGGAGCAAAGGAGTGATGTTGGGCTCTGTTGGAAACAGATAGGGGTGGGGAATGGAATCTGGGTGGCTATGGAGGTCTGAAACTTAAGAGGGAAAGACTTTATTCCTACAGATGGAGAAACATCGACAGAAAGATGGGGCCTAGAGCTACGGCTATAGACCCCATGACTTGGGCCCCAGCATGAAATGGGAAGAGAATGGAGGTGAGGATTGCCTAGTAGTGGGGACAAGAGGAGGTTTGGAGAACAGAGGGTGTGTGGCAGGAGGACCGGAAGCAGAGGGCTTCAAAGAGGGTGGTTGATATGACTCAGGCCTTCTACAAGAAAGGCCCTAGGCTTCATTCATGTAGTGCCACTGGGTTCAGGGATGACTCTAAGCTACAGTGCACCTGTCATTTCTTGTCTTTTCCTATGTCTTCTGTCAAAATTGCCTACAAAACCCTCTTTCTATTTCTGATACCTTTCCTAACACCTTTCCAGACTATGCTGCCCCAGAGCAGACCTGGTAAGGTAAATACAAGTAGATGCCCAAACATCCCCATAGGTCTCTCTCCTGGGCCTCATGCCTGAGCCACAGCCATTACTCTGAAGGTCACTGGTGCCTATGTCCATGAGCTTCTGCCCAACAGCCTAGAAGCTGCGGGTGGGGTAAGACCTACAGCATGATTGGATAAAAGGTACTTGAACCCTTCTTTGCCCCCCACACCTGGTTGCAGCTGTGTCCCTTCTTTGCAGGGCCCGTCACCATGGGCGGCTCTGCTCCTCCGCCTCATGGGGATTGTGCCACGGGTGCGCCAAATGATCCAGCCTCTCTATGATTGCTGCCTGCCAGGTTTGTTTGTGTGCACTGATGTGGTGGCTTCTCTGATGTGACTTCTGGGCCTTCCTGCCCCCAAACTCACTCATTAAACACCCTCTTTTATGCCTGATCTTCCACTGTTAGAGAATCCTTTGTAGGGTGTCTTGAGCAGGAATTGATTCGAGCATATTCTTCCAATTGTAATTTATTGAGAAATTACATTCAGTTAGAAAATATAAGATTGTAAACTATCTAAATGATTCTATAATATATAAAATAAAATTTAGTCATCTTTCATCACCTCCCTGCATCTTACCCTCCTCCAAGAGACATGCACACCAATTTGTTAAAATGGTGCTTTTCCAGATCTTTACAAAGCCTTATAAGGACATGCACACCCACACATACATATATACATAAATGAGATCATTTTGTACATACTGGTAGGGAGCTTGCTTTCTCCCTGACCAAAATATACTTTTGAGATCTCCAGATGATTTAAATAGGCCTATATCTCCTTTTAAAAATAATGGCATAGAATTCTATAGTGGATATTTTAGTTAGTGATTTCCCTCTGGATGGACAATTAGGTTTTTTACACTTTATTACTATTACAAAGAGTGCTGTAGTAACCTTCTTTTATATGTGTGTGGTTTTCTATAGCAAGGATTCCTAGGAGTGCAATTGCTAAGAAAGTCATACACACGACAAATATCAACAGACACTATCAAATTATCAGCCAAAAAGAATGTATAAATGTGTATATCCCAACAGTGTGTATTGTCAACCAATATTATTACCCTATCATTCTTTTCACTGTAACTCTGATAGTAAACAGAGGCATTTCCTTGCTCTGTTTTGCATTTCCTTATTACCCCTGATACAAAATACTTTGATCTGCTTTTTGACCGATTGTATGCATTTCGCGATTTGTACATTCATACCTGTTATCACCTAACTCTTTGCATCTCGTGGGTCTTTATACTGATTTGTAGAAGCTCATTCTAGTTCTGATTATATCTTCTTTGTTGTTTATATATTTTGCAAATATTTTCTCTTTGTTGCTTACCTTTTAACTGTTTAATGGTGGCTGAGGTGGTGTAGAATTTTGAAATGTTTATGTTGTAAGATCTACCAGTCAGAGATTATTTTTTAATGGGAGGGGGGAGGTATGGAGCTTGGAGGCTTAAAGTATTACATTCTTGACCCTTCTCTGGTCTTTGATTTCTCTTTCACTGTGAACAAAACCCTCAACTTCCATTTTGCCAGCTACATAGCAGCACTGTCCATCCTGCCCGAACTCATTCCAGCTGCCATGAGCATCAAGAGAGAAGCTGTCTTTGACCAGGCTTCATAGTTATTCTAAACTTCACAATTAAACTAATTCCTTGATGGACATTGAGATTAACTCTGCTATGGCAGGCCTTGTCTAGGGCAGTGATTTGGGGGATGCCTAGCATCCTGCCCCTGATGTGGTTCATTTTTCCTAGGAAAGTCAAGTGTCTGTGTGGGCAATGTCATCTTCATGGCTTTGCATAAGAAAGTGTCTTAGCTCAGGGTGCCATAACAAAATACCACAGGCTGGGCAGCTTAAACAACAGATTTTTTTTCTCTCAGTTCTGGAGACTAGAAGTCCAAGATCAGATCAGGTTTGGTTTCTTCTCTTCTTAGCTTGCAGATAGCTGCTTCTTTGCTGTGTCTTCACATGGTCATTCTTCAGTCTGTATTTGTATGGCCTAATCTCTCCCTTTTCTTTTCATTAAACATTTTATTTTAACACTGACAGATTTGCACACATTTGTGAAAAAGAATAGGGATTCCCCGTACCCTTTACCCAGTTTTTCTAAAAGTGACAGTATAACATCACAACCAAGGTTCTGGCACTGATACAGTGAAGAGACAGAATAGTTCCCTTATAAGGACACCAGTCATACTGAATTAGGACCTCCATGTCTTCATTTTATCTTAATTGTCTCTGAAAGTTGCACTGTAAAGTTCTGGGGGTTTGGACTTCAACATGGGAATTTGGAGGCACACAGCTCAGCCGAGAGAGAGAGAGAGAGAGAGAGAGAGAGAGAGAGAGAGAGAGAGAGAGAGAGAGAGAGAGAGAGCGCGAGAGAGAATGTATGAGCACATTCTGTCTAGGTAAGAATGGGGGAAGTAAGGCTTTGAGAGGCTCCTATACTTGTTTAAAGTTACCTGGGGAGCAGGCTGCAAATGTGAACTCAGACTCATTCATTTGATTCCAAGGCCCAGACCTTCTCAGGGTGGCCTTACTGGTGTCAAACCTGTTTGGGCCCACTCCCCTGGCTTCTGCTTTCTGGTTGCTAATCCATGTGCCTACCTTTCCAGGGTCTCGGAACTCATGTTCTCTGAACAAGGTACCTACTCCTTGCAGGCTCTTTTCTTTTTCCTTTTTCCCCTTGGGATAGAGTTTCAAATTATAATTCAGTTGATTGAATGTAGCTTGTTACATTTTTCATCACTATGGGAGAGATTGCACAGAAAGAATATTTGGAATATAGGAAATTATCCAGTGATTTCACAGCCTCACAAAACTGCTTTTGATTTTTGCACATTCCTTCCTCTTCCCTCCTCTTTGCATGTGCTTATATTTCCCATCTTTGGCATCCTGGTAAGCATGGTACTTCATACTTTGCCTTTCTCACCCCACATTATAGCTAACACTTTCTCCATCTTTATAATGGTAATTTTAATGGCTGCATAATATTCCATGGAGTTGATGTCCTCTAATGTTTTGAATCATCTGTCAATTGTTGAATACTTGAGCTATTTTAGATAATGATGCCATGAATGTCTTTGTACAAAAGCTTTTTGCTTTTCCTGGATTGCTTCCTGAGGGGAAATTCTCAGGAGTCAGATTATTGCGGCAGCAGCAACATGACCTGTCCCTTTATGGAATGAGCATTCTGATGTTCCATGCCACCAATATGTAAGCACAACAGCTTCCTTATAATCTCACCAGCAATAGATATTAATAAGTAAATATATTTTGACCATTTTAATGTACTTTGAAAGGGTATATCAGAGCTGTTAATTTGTGTTGCTTTAATAAGCAACAAAAAAGGGGGAACATTCTGCAGTAGGTTCATATTTTTAATTCCTTTGGTTATCATTTTCTTTTCTTTTCTTTTTTTAAGAATTTAGCTTTCCGGCTGGGGCTGCAGCTCAGTGGTAGAACACCTGCCTGCACATGTGAAGTACTAGTTTCGATCCTCAGCACCATATAAAAATGAATAAAGATATTGTGTCCATCTACAACTAACTAAATATTTTAAAAATAAGAATTTAGCCTTTATTTTATTTTATTGTTGTTGTTGGTTTTGTGGTGCTGAGGATAGAACTCAGGGCCTCACCAATGCTAGGCAAGTGCTCTACCTCTGAACCACAACCCCAGACCCTCATTTTATTTTATTTTTTTAAATATTTATTTATTTATCTTTAGTTTTCGGCAGACACAACATCTCTGTTTGTATGTGGTGCTGAGGATTGAACCTGGGCCGCACGCATGCCAGGCAAGCGCGCTACCGCTTGAGCCACATCCCCAGCCCTTCATTTTTTAAAATATTTTTTTAGTTATAGATGGACACAATATCTTTATTTTATTTATTTATTTTTATGTGATGCTTAGGATTGATCCCAGTGCCTCACTCTTGCGAGGCAAGCATTCTATCACTGAGCCACAACCCCAGCCCTCATTTTCTTTTTTTTTTTTTTAAAGGAATAATTGAAGTCTAAAACATGAACAATAATCCCTTAGGAATTTCAGCTCTTTAATTATCTTAAGGGAGCTCTTGGTGAAAGTACTATTTAGACTCAAACAAGCAAAAAGCCTTTTAGATAATAACTGACTTAAATAATCAAATGGGGCCGGGCAGAGGCCAATGTCCTTTAAGCTGCTGGGTGGGGCTGACCCCTCCAGGTGACCCAACCCACAGGAAGACAGCCCCTTCCAAATGCATGGCAGGATTCTAGTGCAGGTCCTTGCTTTCCCCAGGACAAAGCCTGCAGAGAGGCAGCCTCCACCTCTTCTGCTGCCCCTAATAGCAGAGGGCACTTGTGGACAGATTCCAGCCAAGGCACCAAGCCTCGCTTTTCCTTTTTTCAAATTGACTTGAATGGTGTGCTTTCTCCTAATCCTATTTTTTTAAAATCTAAATAATCAACGATAAATTGAATTTTTCCCTCAGAAGCTTATTTTAATTGCCTAGCAACCTATGATCATAAATTGCTCTTGAATTAATTATTTGGCTTCAGTGGAAAATCATTTATTAATGAGGATGGAATTCAGCACCTATGCATGGCTATTCTTAGAACACTGCTGCTTTCAAACCCTTCATTCTTGATCTAGCTCCACAGGGAACATGCATGCCTGACAGACCCTTGGAGAACTTGATTCTCTAGACCCACATGGAGCAGATCAATGCCTTTCCATGGTAGGTCCCAGGCCCTCATCAGTGATGAACCTGAGGCCTGGAGGGGGAGACATGCATCCCCAAATTACAGTGGTTGAGGGTTATCACCAACTCAGGTCAGGAAGCCACCACTGGGTCTTGCTCCACAGGACTCTCAAGCCCATCTTCACCTCTGCGCCAAGGTTAGGGCACAGGTGCAGAGGAAAAGGGGGGCTGCAAGGTGTGGTGTGTGCCAGAGATGCAGACTCCAGGCAGAAGCAATGGCACTTGGGAAGGCAGGATGGTGGTGTGGTTTGATTGACTGGATCAAATAGGGCTCTTAGTGAGTGACTAACCTGCTTTCATCAGTCAGTTAATTGATCTTGTCATCCTGTGCCCATTCATTCTTTGTGCACCTACCATGTGCCTGGTCACCTTGAGGCTAAGAATGGTGGGAAAAGGTCACAGTCTCTGCTGTCAAAGAGTTAACAGTCTTGTGTGGGAGATAGAAAAATAAAGAAGAACCCCATTAGGCTGTGCTGTGTCCTGGAAAAGTAAGAAGCTCAGAGCACTCTGGAAGCCCAGATTTGAGGAAATTCACCTGTGATCCTATTATTTTAGTATATCCGTACATGTATAGTTTTTACTCGGTTATAATAATATTGTGGATTTTCCTTTTTTTTCCCTTTCAATATTTTGTTTTCAAGTTATTTCTGCAGAGGCATCACCTATATAAGTTCGAATGGCTCCATGGTATTCCATGAAGTTGATGAAATAACCATTCACCTGCTGTTGGAATCGTAGGTTGTTTCTAGGATTTTGCAACAAATGGCATTGAGTACTGAGTGTTTTGCTTCTTTCCCATTGTGCACTTGTGATGATCCATTTTATCATACTGGGCTGCAGTTGTAGAGTACTTGTGGTTCTTACTGCACTGCCATGTAGCCCCCAAAGGCCTTGTGCTGATTCCTGGGATTTCCATAGTACCTGGGGGATTTGTTTCTCTATTGCTTCCAGTATTGAATAATGGAAATGTGTGTGCACATGCACACACACACACACACACTCACATCCTGATATGGATATATGAATTTCAGTTGAATGGGTGTGTGCACCATATTACTGAGCAAAGGATGAAACATAGTGGAAACGGAGTCTGATTAACAGTGTTCTCTGGTAGTAAGCAGAAATGAGGAGCCTAGCTTCTAAGGAGGCTCTTGCAGCAACAGGAGCCCAGGTAGGATGTGACAAGGAAACTGGCTATTGTAGACAGAAGAGAAACTAAAGACTTTGAGTTGAACAGATCAGCTGCCCTTGATGTAGGGTCAGATAGAAGCTAAGAGGGAGGGTTGTAGCTGCCTCAAGGGTTGCCAGCTCAGAGTATTTGGCGTAAGTGGACCTCAAGAAGGTCTCAGAGTTGGTGCACTCAGTTTTAGGTCACATTGAGGGTGACTGGGGACCAGAACCTGGAGCTTTTCAAGAGTCACTCGGGATGCATTAGTGCAGATGGGGTGCAGGAGGGGCTCTGGGGCTCAGCCTCACCTACACAGGATGGGAGGGGACCATGCAGGATCAGGGAAGCTGGTAGAGCAGCTGGAATTACCCAGAAGTCATCTTATGTTCTCTTTGCCTTCTTTGCTGTTGTCAATTAAGACTTTTCAGGTAATATCTTCTTGAAGGACAAACTGGCATTCTTCTTGATGACAGTTCAACTAAGCTGAAGACTTTTAAGTATTTTGCATGAGCAGAATCTGATAATTTTTTTATGTGACTTACAGTGTAAAATAATTATTTAGAAAGTGGAAATTTGTGTATGTGTGTGTGGTTTAGTGGGACTAAATGATATTCTTTCGAATTTTTTCTTGACCATTTCACTTGCTTTCTGGGTTGTCTTTTGTTCCCTAACTTCTCAGGTACACTGCTGTAAGGGGGTGGTGGTGGCTCTGGGTAGAGGTGGTGGTGCCAGGGATCACTAGTTGTGAAGCCAGGCATGTAGAACTGAGTTTCTCTGCCCTTCCCTCCCTCAGCTTTCAATACTGTGGGCACAGACCTGCATTACATAGATTCTTCCAGTTTTCAGATTCCATGATATCATAGTGTCTGGTTAAATATCCTGGGTTGGGTTTATTCCTGCATATGCAAATCCTCAAAAAATTGCTGGGCACAGCAGCGTGTAACTGTAGTCATAGCTATTTGAGAGGCTGAGGTGGGAGGATCACTTGAGCTCAGGAGTTCAAGACCAGCCTGGGCAACAATGGGTTAGATCTCATGTAAAAAAAAAAAAATCACCTGTATGTTTGGAACATTTTCTCAAAGCATTTTCTTATGAGACCTCTGGTTGTACGTGAAAAGGAGTATCATGCTTAAAGGACCCCACAGAGCAGGGTTCAGAATTTGGCCTCTCAGAACAGGCAGGTTCCCTGGGCAACTCTCATAACCCTGGGTAAGTCACTCTCCCTAACAGCCTTAGTATCCTTATCTGTATTAAAAGTGTGTGTGTGGGGGGGGGGTGGGGGGGATGTTGGTGGAACCTCCCTAACAAGGCTCTTCTATGAGGATTGAGTGAGTGAATGGCGCAGCCCAGTGCTTGATGTCCAGTCAGCATTCATTTCTGGGAACCATTTCCATCATTATTATGCTTTTCATTTTGTAGCCAGAAAACCAAAGCCCAAAATGGTTTAATGCTTTATATCCCCTGGGCCAGTACTCTCATGTAATTGCTGAGGATTAATTCTCTCAGTTGCTTCAAAAGCCTGGAAGGAATTATTGACCCAGCACCACATTCCCTAAGTCTGTTAGACATTAAAACAGGAGCTCTGTTGTGTACTTGAAAATCCTTTAAATTGGGGAAAATTGATTCTGTTTCAATAAATTACATTTGATAAATCCCATTGACTTTGTTATGTGAGGTGGCAGTATAGGGAAGGGAATTATTAGGAATGGAGCAATGGCAAAACCCAGTCCTGGGGCTCAGATTACATAGTTCTGTGGGAAAGGCAAGACAAAATCCAGGCAGAGTGGTAGGAACCCCACAGTGCTCGGATTGCCTGGTAGCTGCTGTGTGTTTAAGCCAGGACATCAGGGTAGCAGAAGCAGAGAGAGGGAGGGAGGGAGGGGAAACAGACGGATGAGGTCATAACATCATGGATATATGGGGAGATGAAGAACACTGAGTGGGGGAGAAACATTGAACATTTCTAGGGCTGTTGTACTAAGCTTGGAACGCGGGCAGCCAGAGCGGGAGCAGAGTAATTTGCTGGGAGGATTTGTAGGAGTCCACCCACGAGCAAGAAGCCTGGGGGCAGCAGTGGGGTGGTGAGGAATAACGTGATCCTGGCTGAATTAGGTGGTACAGCCCTCAAGATGTGCTGACCAAGTGAATGTGATTCCAAGAGGGGCCAAGGATGACTCCAAGGTTTCTGGCCTGAGCAACTGGGAAGATGGATGTCGCTGCCACTAGCTCAGGGCAAAGGATTGAAGCAAAAGTCCAGGATCACAGGGAGCTCAGATTTGGACAGTTTGTGATGCCCATCAGACATGGAGAAGTCCTGCAGGCAGCTGGCCAGGGGGCCTGTGTTCAGAGAGGTCTGAGCAGAGACAGATATCCCCATATATCTTAGGGATAGTAGCAGCCCTTAGGGAACCTGGTTCCCTGGGGCTCTGCCTGTTGCCATAGTCTTGGAAGGCGGCCAGGTGGCTGCAGGTGGCACTGGTTTATCAAACCATCAACCGTTGCAGCAGGTTAAAAGGTGACTAGATCCCAGAGGTCACCTCCGTTTCCTGGAATTATCGTTAGAACCCCATTTCCCACGTGCGCCTGGATCTCAAGGGCATACTTAATTCGAAAAAAAGCAAGCCAAGCGTGGTGCTGCAGGGGGCGGCACCTTCGCTCGAATTTTCGCGTTCGAGTGTGACGTCGAAATGGGAAGCCCGCCCTACACCCAGGGCTCTGCATGCCCGCGGGGTCCCACGGGCAAACACGCTGCGTTCTCAGGGAAGAGATCGGGGGAGGCAGTGCTGCCGCTCGCGTTTGGTTGGGCACCGGTGGCGCCGATAGAGTTAACGGGCTCATGCACCGGGCGGCAGTGGTGCATTGTGGTAACGCGGCGCTGGGACCCGCGAGTGCCCGCCGCCTCCGCCAGGCGGCCCGCCGAGCTGAGCGCGCGTCAGTGCGAGCCCCCGGGGCCCGGCGCCATGTAGCGACCGGCCACTCGGAGGCCACCCCGCCGCGGGGATGAAAGGACGCGGCTGCTGGGAAACGGCCTCCGTGCGCTCCTTCTGCAGCTCTGGCTGCCTGAATAAATTTAAGAAGGGTTAGTGCTGCCCGGCTTCGGCCGGGCTCCCCGCTCACACACGCACGCCCCGCGCCAGGCTTTGCTGCATGATCAATCCACGCTAGCCTCTGATGTCACTCCCTCGCAGAGTGGGGAGCGCGGGGAACCTCGGGGAACCCGTCATCCCGCACTCAGCCAGGATGCGCTCCGCACTGGCTTCACGCGCGGCGCATTTTGGAAAAGGGATTTTGTGCCGTTCGATTAACCTCAGCAAAAAGGAAACGAAATACAATCCAGATCTTTCTGGAAAGAGGGGGAAGGAGCGGTCGTGCTTAGCCCATCCACCTACCTTTTCTTCTTTAGTCTGATACCCGCATTCCCCTAGGGCCTCATGGCCCTGGGGCGCCGTCAGAAGTGCGGCTTTGCCCAGAAGGACCTTTTCCTGGAGCTTCTTAGGTGTTGGCTTTGCTTACTGCATGACCCTCCGTGGCGGCTGTCTGGGTTTGAGGAAGGGCCAACCCTGAGGATGCTTCCCCATCCCATGGATAACTGCCCAAGAGCCCTTTCTTAGCGTTAAGAGGTTAACAGCTGTCTTAAGGTAAAGCCTTGCAGACTCTTACCTGCAATTCATGATGCTTGAAACCTTCTTTATTGGAGATTTTGGCGTGAGTGAAACTTGCTGTGTTTACTTTGGTGAGCATTTCTGCTATAATTTGAATCTGTAGGGAAAATTAGGATTCTTTAACCCTGTGAATCTTTCAGACATAGAGGCAGTTAATTTTACTTAAGAGTTTATTAAAAACAGACCTTTCAGAAATTAACATCCTCTGATCTGTAATAACCCTTGTAATTAACTTTGCTTGCTGACTGGCCTGGCTAATGACTTTATAAGACCCTTGCCATTTCTAGACTTCATTTGTCAAAGTTAGAAACTCCAAACCTCAGCCCAAGGACTCCTGGGGAATCGCATTTCACCATATATTTTCCTGAAAACAGACTCTTAGGTTGTTTGCAATTGTTAATATTTGAAATTTATTTCATTAGGAGCTGATATGATGGCCTCATCTAAAAAAATCCTTTGAAGAAACTTGCAAGTGAATTTTGTGTATATATTTTGGGTTTAGAGGATTAGTCTTCTCATTTTTATTTTGGACAGAGAGTCATTTTTAAAGCAGTTGTGTTCTTTCTGCAAAGTTAAAATGATGATTCTGTTATCAATTTAGATGGATTCATTCAGAAGGTAAATTTTGGCATTAGTAAAAAAAAATTATCAGTTGGATTTTTTATTCTTCCATTGGCCTGCCTGATGATTTTCTTCATTTCCATTCATTATCTGGTAGATTTGATGCTAACAGGAGTATTGAACTAATGCTTTCTGCTTGATTGTGGTAAGAATGCACACCTTTGCCTGGAAGCACAGGGGTTACCAGAGCATCTGTACTTGGAGAGCAGTAAATGTGGTCACCTTTTGCCAGGCCTTTCCAGAGCAGCCTTTCATCTTACCCCTCTTGTCTTTGTCTCTCCTTGCATTGTGGGTCTTTTGGGGATGAGGAGGCTCAGGAGGTTATGTATTGAAGGCACAGTGCTTAGCAGGGCCGGAGCAGACCAACACTATAGCCAGAACTCCAGTTCCCTGTGAGTGAAGGTGGGGTCTAGAAGGGCCAGAAAAAAGTTTAAGACAAACTGGCAATCTCCCAGTTTTTAAGTGTTGGCTTTGCTGGCTAACGGGAGAGGTATGAAGGTTAGTGATCACCTTTTGGGAATGGGAGCCTCCTTGCCTCTCTTACCACTTTATGGGTACGGGGACCCTCATCCCCAGCATGCAGACAGGGAGAGTCTGGCATTCTCTTTTCAGACACGTTAAAGGGTATTGAGATGAGGGGTTACTCTGACACATTCTTCCTCAGGAATTTGGGTTCCAGTGAAATCGTGTTATGTACCTGAGCTCATTTTTGTGCTAGTTGAAGGGGGCGCTGACCTTGATGCCTGCCTTTGAGGCCAGGAGTGGAAGTCCAGGTGGTGACCATTTCAGTGATAGGAACATGTCTGGCTTTTGAAGGCTCATCCCATGGACCATGGGCTCTTGGCTCAGGGACATTATGGGACCTCCAAAGTCTTTCCCTCCTTCAAGGTTGGAGGATCCTAAAAATGGAGAATAGATTTCACCCATTCTATAATGTACCTCTTCCTGGTCCCCAACACTTGGCATTTTTGAAGGAGATGGCACCAGCTGAATGTTGGAATAAGAGTGAAAGATGGGAAGGTAGAGGATGGGATGGGTAGATTCTCAGGAGGATTGAGGCAGGTCTTAGGGCCTTGTTGTAAGTAAGAATTAGGAGAGGGGTCCCATTGGTAGGATAAATCAGAAAGGACAGATGAGCTGTGATGCCCAGGCCTGTTGAAATGGCAGATGTTAAACCTTGGGGAGGTGGGAAATGCAGGGAGGACACAGCCTCTGCCAGCTCTTGAGGTGGCATGAAGTTTATGGAGAAAGGCTTCACTATAGCATTGGCCCCATTAAAGTCCTCCCCATTAAAGTTCCTCAGTGTGATCCACGGAAGCAGGACCTTCTGTCATAGATATGTCACGTGGTATAGTGTTTTTCTGCTTGCCTTTAGCATGAGGCGGTGAAATTAGTGAACCTATTAATTAGTTAATATGTATGAAAGCCCCTGGCTCATTCCTGACACGTGGTAGTTGCTCATGATAATTAATATTTTTGGGTGACTTCAATGTATGCATGTGCATTATTTTACAAACAGACCTGTTGGAGCAATATTTTACTGTTATCATTTGCACAAAGGCCAAGAAGGACAGTTTTAAGAAGCCCTTGATACGCAGTAAGTGTGCAATGAGAGACTTATTGGCTATGTCTTTGAACAGATTGGGAAATTGAGGCTCAAGGAGGAGAGTTGACTCTCTAAAATCACACAGGCAAAAGTGGGACCAGCAACTGTATGCCCAGAACTTACCTTATGTTGGTTGAATGGTCAAGGTAGAGGAACTTCATCAGGAAAGGCTGTGGACTGGGAATCTGCTGTACCTTCAAGGCTCCTGGCCTGGGTGGAGGCCTCAGTGCGGTGGGGCTGGGGGCTCACTTTCTGGGGCAGAACCTTGGAATCTGGGAAACATAGATGTGGTGATTTGAGAGAATTTCTTGTTACTTGATAGACGATAAATGCCAGGAATAAGTTTGAAATGTTTTGATGCTTTTGAGCAGAGCAAAGAATAGTAAGTGATAAAAGAAAACAGATTTTGTCCTTTCTTTTTAGAAAAAAA
The DNA here is from genome assembly GCF_021218885.2 of Marmota monax. Taxonomy (NCBI): domain Eukaryota; kingdom Metazoa; phylum Chordata; class Mammalia; order Rodentia; family Sciuridae; genus Marmota; species Marmota monax. The sequence goes on along the minus strand of NW_026695237.1, from coordinate 1,834,070 downwards.
AATCTGTATCTCTTAGTCATTCACTCTATTCCAAAAGCTATGTGGAGCACACAATGTCCACAGCCAGGTGATAGGAATCCAATCCAGAGGTTCTGGAGTACCAGAGTCCATTTTCCTTGTCCCCAGGCCAGCCTTCTTAAAACCCTCCACGCTGGCCTGTGCATGACCCTGGTGGCCATGCTTGGAACCCAGGAGGTACAGGTCATTCCAAGTAGAGAAGATTTGAGAATATTCAGAGCAGGATACATACAAGAGCTAAGGAAAGATGCCATCAATGGAAAGTGAGATGAGGGGTGGGCAGGGAGCCCACTATGGAAGGCCTTCTGTGGGCAGGTAATTAAAGGGTGAATAAGGGTCCCAGGTAGGGAGAGCAGAGGAAAGGTGCTGAGGAGAGCCTTACACTTGTGTGCATGTGTCACTGTGTCTGGGTGGGCTAACAGGCAGGGAAAGCAGAAAGCTCCAGGCAGGAGGAGGTTGGGAAAGATGGGCAGAGCCTCTTCCCTCAACCCCGGTACTCTGGATTGGCCATGGGAAGCTGCCTCACCTTGACTCACAGGCTTTTTGTCTGTGGCAACTCTGAGCCCTGACAGGTGGACCATTGCATTGGATTGTGAGGCCTTGGAAAGAAAAGAGGGTCTCAATCAGAAGTATAGCAGGAACAAGAATGGAGTACCATTCATGTGCACCTGTGCCTGCTCCATGCAGCCACAAAGTGCCCTGTTAGCAAGGTATTGACAGTATGGTGGTGATGAAGTTGTGACTGGGATCAGGCTGCCACAATCCTGCAACCAGATTTCTTTGCCATCAGTGGTCCTAAGGAGCCTGGGGAGGTGAGAAGCTTGTTCATTTGGCCTTCACAAGTTGGTGTGCAGACAGATTTCTCAAAGCCCTTTTCTTCTGCTTATCCTAAAATTGTTGTAGTATACTGATTTGTCAGAATACTCTTTTCCTTCATTTTCTGTATGTGTGTTATAATGAAAAAAAATCTATAGTATCTGTTTTGATTGACTCCACCTAAGGTTATACAGTCTACAACCTGTTCAATCATATGCAACAGGCCTGTTAATATAAACATTTATCTGCCACAGTCTGGCTGGGCACAAATGCCGCAGTCTGGCTGGGCACAAATGCCGCAGTCTGGCTGGGCACACAATCACGAGCCACCACACAGCTTGTAGATTCAAACAGCAACTCTTTATTCCCGAACTCACACCAGCCGTCTACAATCACGTTCTGGGGAAATCCACGTTCTCTGCCCAAATCCACCTCCACTGGGCTTCTATCTCCAAAATATATTGTCTGAATCCCGTGAGAACTCAAGGGGAACTCAGGCAGCAGGATACGCCCTATTCCCAGCAGGAATAATCTTAAACCTTAAACCTGGAACCTAAACTGGGAACGCCCTAAACACGATTATCTTAAAACCGGGAACACCCTAATCTGCCTTGGTCCTTGAGCAAGGTCACGTACATTCAATGTCACTGCAACATGTCAGCAACATGGGGTACGCTGGCAAGGAAATTGTCATACCTACTTGGCTAATGGCTCCCAGCATCTCCCCCCTTCTGATTAATTAAACAACAAGCAATGTGGCTTAAGGACCGTGCCTGGTAGGTTGTCCAATTCAACATATGGTTCTTACCCGTCATGGGAAAAACTGACCTTTAGGCGTCAGCCTCCTGTCTTAGGTTGATACCACTGCAATTGAATCATACCCGTCACTGACTACCGGTCCAGCATACAGCCATAGTTGTGGATAGGTCTATGCACCAGTGGGGGGGTGAGGTTCTTTGCCTCACCTCTGTTGGCCCCCAAATTTGGCCTTGGTGCCAGTGGGGGAGTGAGGTTAATGTGGCTTATGGACCGTGCCTGGTAGGTTGTCCAATTCAACATATGGTTCTTACCCGTCATCGGAAAACTGACCTTTAGGCGTCAGCCTCCTGTCTTAGGTTGATACCACTGCAATTGGATCATACCCGTCACTGACTACCGGTCCAGCATAAGCCATTGGCCCCCAAATTTTAGACCATCACTAGCAGAAGGGAGGAGGATACAGAAATGCCACGACACCAAGCCAATTGACGGCTCCTTGGGAAAAATTGCATCACTGGTGACACCATCAGCAAAGATATGTCAGCACTACCACAATTAACATGGGATGCGCTGGCAAGGAAATAAAAATTGCATCACTAGTGACACCATCAGCAAAGATATGCCACCATTACCACAATTCGCTGCACCAAACGATAGTTACATAGTCCAGGCAAGTTCTGCAAGCAGTTCAAAGCGGAGGAATCTATCAATATGTCCATTTCCTCCCAAAATCCGTCTCCTCCCAAAGTAAGTTGACTCTTTGATTGAGCATTACTTGTTGAGTTCTTCACCGGCACTGGGATGGAGATAGGAATTCTGGCAATGATGCTAAAGAGACATTATCCTGAAAAGAATTATTAAATATAATGAAAAGGAAAGGTGAAAGTAAACAAACAGATCTGTTAACCTACTTTAAAAACAATCCTTAACAGCCTTTTACCTAATTTAAACTAGTAAACAAACAGATCTGTTAACCACCTTTAAAAACAATTCTTAACAGCTGTTTACATAATTTAAATTAAACCATTTAAATCACGTGAATAAAAAAATAATAATAATTCGGATCCATTTTTTCATGAGCGCTCCTCATATAAGAAATATGGACATACGCACATACAGACATACAACACAAAACACAAGAGTGTACACAAACGTACAACACATAAGAAAATAGTAAAGGCCTTGTAGCTTTACCTAGGTGAAATCTCCATTGCAATGTTTAAAAACTCCACAGTCAAAAAATAAAACTGATCAGAAAAACATTAACCTAGGTTTGTATGAGCTCAAAAAATAAAAATAGAACCTTATGATGTGGAAAAATGCAATAATAAAATAGCTATTGAAAAAAGCATCCTGGTTAATCACTGTCGCAGATGTAAGAATGGCCAAGCTGGAGTTCTGGATATCAGCTGTTATGGATTTGAGTCAAATCATCTTTTTTTCGATCTGTAGAAACTGTTTTAGTTAATCTCTCTGGAATCCAAATGGGCTGCTGTTCTCCCTGTGGAAAAACACAAACAGACCCCCGACTCCAGACAATCACTGGGTCAGGACCTTTCCATTGTCCTGTTAGAATGTCTTTCCAAAGTACTTTAGGCTTATGTACATTTTTTGGATACATATGCCTTTCCGCAGCACTAAGTCCTGATGAATCCAAATTTAAAAAGTTTAGAGTAAAAAGCGTTATTTTAAGTTTATCTTTGGGGGATATATACCCCCTTCCAATTCCCTCTTTTTGCTTTAATAAGTATGTTTTAATAGTTTGATGAGCTCTTTCAACTATGCCTTGTCCCTGTGGATTGTATGGGATTCCTGTTATATGAGTAATACCAAATGATGAGCAAAATTGTTTAAAAGAGGTAGAGGTATAGCCAGGACCATTATCGGTTTTTAACTGTTTAGGAACACCCACAGTGGCAAAATTTTGTAAGCAATGAGCTATAACATCTTTAGTTTTTTCTCCGGCATGAAGGGAGCCCATCAAAAATCCAGAAGAAGTATCGACTGTAACGTGTAAATATTTTAATTTTCCAAATTCTGGCAAGTGTGTGACGTCCATCTGCCAAATATGGTTAGGTATCAGTCCTCTAGGATTGACTCCAAGATTAACTTGTGGTAAAAATGTCACACAATTTTGACATTGTTTTATTATATGTCTGGCTTGTTCCTTAGTTATTTTAAAACACTTTTGTAAAGTATTAGCATTAACATGAAACCTTTTATGAAAATTTGTAGCTTCTTCAAATGTAGAGAAAATATGTATGTCATGTGTAGTTTTATCTGCTAAATCATTGCCTAAACTAAGGGCTCCAGGCAATCCTGTATGTGCCCTAATATGTCCTATAAAGAATGGATCTTTTCTGTCCCAGATTAGACTTTGTATAGTGGAAAACAAAGAGAAAACAGTAGAAGAAGGGGAAATCCTACCAGCATCTTCAAGAGATACTATAGCATTAACTACATACTGACTATCAGAAAATAAATTAAATACAGAATCTTTAAACATCAAAAAAGCTTGTAAAACTGCATTAAGCTCTACCTTTTGAGCTGATTGTTTGGGTACTAAAAATGTAAAAGTTTGATCAGGGGTAACTACTGCTGCTGTACCATTATTTGACCCATCAGTGAATATATTTGGAGCATTCATGATAGGTGTTTTTCTTGTCATTTTAGGAAAAACTACAGGATGCTTAGACCAAAAAGACAACAAAGGATTAGATGGTAAATGATTATCAAATGAAACATTAGATTTACACATGATTATTGCCCAAGTATTTAACTCATTAGCTAACTCATCAATTTGATCCATAGTATATGGAGTAATAATTTTATTGGGAGAAATTCCAAACACTCCCTTCGCTGCTTTTATTCCTTTGAGTATTAATTGTCCTACAGCCTCAGGATACCTAGTAAGAATAGTGTTAGGAGAATAAGATAAATGTATCCATAATAATGGACCTTCTTGCCAAAATACTCCTGTAGGAATATTTTTTGTTGGTAGTACAATAAATAATAAAGGCAAACTTATATCAATTCTATCCAAATGCATATTTTCCATATATGTTTCAATAATTCTTAATGCCTTTCTTGCTTTAGGAGTTAACATGTTACATTCAATGTCACTGCAACATGTCAGCAACATGGGGTACGCTGGCAAGGAAATTGTCATACCTACTTGGCTAATGGCTCCCAGCATTTATCAGGAATGATGTTTGGCTCTGAGGATATCCCAGTGACCTCTGTTGCCTCTAGAAAAATTGCTGCTCAGGTGCCAAGTCCAGGTAGTTGACAATGTAGGGGCTTTACCACAGGCCAAAGTGGGATTAGGGCTCAGAAGTGCCCTGGAAGGCTGAGTGGGGAGGCTTCAGAATAGTCAATGAAATAGGGGAGAGGATCCTCTAAGACACTGTGGAGAAAGGAGCAGCCTGTCTGGCTGCGTGGAACTGAGCTTGAATGCAGAAGCCCCTCCTGACTGGGACTGGTCAATGGGCATCTTTTCTCTGACCTCATGACAGTGTCCTATGGTACTGTGGACGGCACCCACTGTGGACATGATTCATTCTCTGATGCCTGGGTTTCCTGTAAAGTGCCAGTCGATCAGACCAGCAACAACAGCTGATAAAATAGATGAGCAATGTGAATAAAGATGAAGTCTGTACTTCAGGCTGCCAAAGATAAATTTCCTTTTATGTCCTGTTTCCTTCTGACGTGTGTGTTGAATAATGACTCCTGACGCACATTTTCAAAAATAGTAGCTATTCGTGCTGTGTGGCGTGTCAAGGCGGAAGTTTACAGACTTGGGGCACAGAACCACACTTGCACAGTGCCCTTGGGCTGCCCATTGCATCCTGGCCTGGAGTACCCAGCATCCTATAGCATAGGTGGAAGCTGGTTAGAGGACAGATGCTTTCGTTGGGAGGTTAGAACAGATAGCTGATCTCTCCACTGGGTACATGCCTGCATCCAGGATAGTTTTACATGGTAGTTTTACATAAGAAGCAGCAGGATTCATATGGGATTGCTCCTGAGGCATGACTCTTAATTTGCTAACCATTTGGTAACTGCTTAACTGTCTGGAAATCTCCAAGCCTGTGCCCACTCCTCCCTTTCCCCTCTGTATTCTGTTCATTCATTATTTTTAAGGCCTACTTACTATTTGTTTATTTTTTTTTATGCAGTACCAGGGATTGAACCCAGTGCCTCACACATGCTAGGCAAGCGCTGTACCACTGAGCCACAACCCTGGCCCAGCCTACTTACCATTAAGGCAATGATCCCAGGTGTTTAAGATCAGGGTGTTTCTGTAACCTCATTTTCCCTCATGTCACTATTGTTAGGTTGTCTTTTTGGACAGTATTTTTCCTTTATGTGAACATCTTTTTGCATCATTGAGATAGCAAACTTTCAACATGGTTTTATATCCTAAGCACTTTCCCTTGTGATTATAGGCTGAAAACTTACCATTGGATGGCTGTGGGATGTGTTTTCCTTCTGTTAGACATTTAAGTTCTTTCCAGATTGTCACTGCAGCCAAACTGCTGCCTGAGCATCTTTGGCATACAAAAATTTTCATTTGTATTTCTTTCTGGGACAGATTCCCAAGAGTGCCATTGCTGAATCAAAGGGTGTGAATGCTTCCCTCTAGTACCCTATTTCCTCCACAAGAGGAAAGAGCAGAGGAAAGGTGCTGAGGAGAGTGTCCTGGTTCATGATGCTTGGAGCTGGATGTGAACAACAACTTCTCTAAGCCCCCCTATTTTTGACTCTTAGTGTTCTGAGAGGGTATTCTTTGACCAGGCACAAAATTCTTCCTTAATATATTGACTAACAAAAAAGTATGAATTACACTGAGGTTATATGTCTCAGTGCTAGAGCACTTGCCTAGCATGTGGAAGGCCCTGAGTTCCACCTAATCAAAACAAAAAGGATAACTTGTCCCTACTGGTTCAGTTATTTGTGGTGGCCCTCCCTGGCCTGTCAGCTGCATTTTCTTCTGCCTTTGTCTTGAAACCCAAAGGGAAACATTAGAAATGGAGATGGTTTATGTCATGCATGGCCAGAACCCAAGCCAAACAGGACATCTTATAATCTTGGCATTCATCCACTGTCCTTGGTAGTTGGGATTCAGAAAAGTGGTCCCTGGAATTGTCATTCCCTAGCAAGACCTGCTGTATAACTTGTGGAGTCCCATGCCAAATGGAAATAGAGGGCCCCTTGCAAAATTTATTAAGCATTTTAAAACAGTAGTAGTCACATATTAACCCAAACACCAGGAGGCCCTTCTGAGTGCAGGCCCTATGTGACTGCTCAAGTCTCATGTCCATGTCCTGCCAGCAATTAGAATGCTCTGCTGGGCTCTGAAGGTCAGCACTACAGGAAAACCCTTGATCCATGTTACCAGCTCCCTCCCAGGTATCCTCAGTCCTAGAGTTATTTGTTTCCCCCCATAGCCATCTCTGTGCCTGCTTTGATGTCACCCTGTACCCTCACAGCTCTTGCTGGTGGCGATTTGTTCCTTCTGCTCATCTTTGTCTATTTTGGCCAAGCAGAACAGGTGGCCAGCATCTTACTCTTCTAGGACATTTGTGCATTTTTTCCATTAGGAGCTTTCACGGGGCTCTGCCCACTATTCTCCTACCTTCCTTCTCCCAATCTCTCTTCCCTTGCCTGGGGCTAGGAGGAGATGCTGCTTGTACTTTGAGGAGCTGGTAATTAATCCAAATGGCTGCAAATAACTGCCATTAATGGTCAGAACAGTTGGCTGTTTGGACTTGTGCTTAATTGGAAATGTCAGGCCTTCTCCCTAATCTCAGTCACCAGGTTCTTCCATACAGTAAAGGATCCAGTAGAGGCATTAATGAGGGGTCTCTGAAATATAAAACCCAACCTCAGGGTGGATAGGTTTCCATGGAAGGAAGGGGCACTGGGTAGTGGTATTCTAAAAAGAGGCTGGGGCTGATTGCCCAGCTGGTCACAGCTGCATTTCTGGAGTGTTTTCTGTGAATTGTGTAGAGTTTGAAGCTTTCGTAAAAGGCTTTTGGCTTGATATAGCTCTACTCTCATGGGAAATGTGGCCTCACATTCATGCATTTTTCCACACATTTTTCAAGTTTGAATCAGGGAGGTGTTAGTGTGCAAATTCTCACATTGAGTTGAGAAGGGTTCAGTTACCCACACAAATGAAAATCATGTAGTTACAAAAGCATATACTGTCTCCATCAGATGAGAACTCGAGATGATTTACCCAATTCCTATGGCACAGATGAGGAAACTGTGGCCTAAAAACACAGTTGTACAGTTCAGAAGCCATGAACCAGCCCAGGGTAGAGATCTGAGTACACTCTCTTAAATCATTGCTATTTGGCTAAGATAATTTTTTTTAATATTTATTTTTTAAGTGTAGATGGACACAACACAATGCCTTTATTTTTTTATGTGATGCTGAGGATCCAACCTGGGTCCCGACCATGCTAGGCGAGTGCTCTACCGCTGAGCCACAATCCCAGCCCCTGGCTAAGATAATTTTTGACTGATCAATAAGATAATATGTGCCCATTGTAGGAAATTCAGTAGAAAAAAAACACTTAAAGAAATTAAAATAATAATAATAATAATAATAATATAATATTATAATAATTATAATTCTTACACAGAGAAAACACGTATTGTGGATCTACACTATTCACCTACATGTGATCAATCTTTGCCAACCTCTTCTCCGTCACTGTGAACCCTAGCTGGTTTGAGGTTCCCTCTCCCCTCATTTTGCAGATGTGGGAACTGAGATGAGGAAACAGAATTTGCCTGGTTATACAGCCATAGTAAATGGACTCAAACTCCCCTGCTAGTTTCAACATACCCACAGCAGGATTTGATAGAATTTGAAGTTGTGTCAAGAGTTGTAAATGGTACCTTGTTATTGAATGGGCATATCTTTGCTTTTACATAGGGTGATTGTTTTTTCATCTATTTATTTGCCTCTTGCAGGTTGGTGACTCCATTATCATGTGTTAGTTTCATCTGGTATTAAAACTGAAACTTGCATATGTGATGATTATAACTGGGATGTATGTTTTCTGTAGTAGGACCAGTATTTCCTTATTAGTGTATTTTTTCCAACACTTCATTATGAAAATTTTCAAGCATAGAGAAAAGTTGAAAGGATTGTACCAATATATCCACCACCTGTATTTTACCATGAATATTTTATTGCATTTATTTTCTATTTATCCATCTGTATGTCCCTCTATCCATCAGTCCATCTTATTTTTAAGTGCTTTTCACAGTAAATTGTAGCTATCAGTACATTTCATCCCCCCCAAAAAATCACTTCAGTATGTCATTAACCAGAGTTCAACACGTATTTACTTTTTTAAAGTAAAATATTCATATCATGGATGGCACTGATATATGCATTATTTTTTTGTACTGGGGATTGAACCCCCAGAGATGCTTACCCACTGAACTACATTTTATTTTATCTTTTATTTTGAGACAGGGTCTCACTAAGTTGCTGAGGCTAGCCTCAAACTTAGGAGCCTTCTGCCCCAGCTTCCCAAGTGGCTGGAATGATAGCCATGTGACACTGTAGAGCTTCAGTTATTTGAGTTCTGACAAGTGTAACCCACACCCTGTCAAAATAAAGGACTTGTCTGTCATTCCAGAGTTTTCTCAAGGCAGACCCTGACATTCCTGCTTTCTGACTTGTTTCATCATGGATTCTTTTTACTAGTCTAGAAGTTCACATAAATGGAATCATGCAGTATGTTATCTTTTATGCAAGGTCCCTTTTACTTAGCATAATGTTTTTGAGGTTCATCCATGTTGTTGTAAATATATGTCTCTTTTAAAACATTGTTTTAGTTGTAGATGGACACAATACCTTTATTTTATTTATTTATTTTTATGTGGTGCTGAGGTTTGAACTCGGTGCCTCACATGTGCTAGGCAAGAGCTCTGCCACTGAGCCACAATCCCAGCCCAAATATGTCTCTTAATGTTCAGCTTTTCATTGTTTGAATATACCTTAGTTTATCCATGCTCCTGTTGATGGCCACCTGTGTCCAATTTAGGGCTATTAACAGATAAAGCCTCCCCGTTTGTCTTTGCACCTTTGCTGAAAGTCAGTTGAATGTAAAAATAAGAGATTGTTTCTGATTTCCAATTTTCTTCCATTAATCTACATGTCTATCCTTATACCATTATCACACTGTCAATAGATGCTCTTGATTTTAATGTAGTTGAATTTATCAGTTTTTATGAATAGTACTTTATGTTTCTGCCTGGAGATCATGTAGATATTTTCCTATATTTTCTCCTAAAATGGTTTGAAGTTTCACACAGAAGTCTTTAATACATCCAGACTTGATTTCTACACAGGACGTGAAATATATAACTTTACTTTTCTTCATGTGGTCAGCCAGGTGGACAAGCACTGGTTAGCTCTTTCCCCTACTGATCTGTTCTACCACTCAAGGAATCAGTGACTTTCAAAGGTCCACATATGCTTAGGTCTGTTTGGAGATCTCTTTCTCTCTCTCTTTCTCTTGTTTCACAGGTCAGTTTTTCCCCTGTACCAGTGCCACACTCTCTTAAGTAGTATTTTATATAGTGGACATCTTATAGGTCTTAGTTTATTAAGATGTTATTATATTGATTCCCATTTATAAATGGGAAAACAGAGACTAGAGAGGTTATGTGCCAAGCCATACTACTGATGACTGGCAGAGCCATGTTTGTTTGAACTTGACCAGTTAGACTAGCAAGCCATACTCTTAGTTTCTGAACTCAGCTTCCCTCAATAAGACATACAAAGCTAGTCCTCCAGCCAACTTCCCCCTTCCCTTTCTTTGCCTGGTAAAGAAAAGGTAAATAAATTTTATTCACATCCTCCTGAATAAAACCAGGTTCATATGAGGTTTTAACCCTCTCTCACTGCCAAACTTGAGATAGTTCAGGGAAAGTTTTTCAAAGATATTACCACCGGGTTTATGTCTTTGGGGAACCTTCTAGGTAAGTATGCAGGCATGGTCAAGAAAAGAGCTATCTTACCAGGAATGGTGGCAGATGCCTGTAATCCCAGTGATTTAGGAGGCTCAAGCAGGAGGATCACAACCTCAGCAACTTAGTGAGACCCTATATAAAATAAAAAATAAAGAGGACTGGGGATTGAGCTTAGTGGTAAAATGCCCCTGGGTTCAATCTCCAGTGCCATAAAAAAAATTAGAGAGCTGTTTAGGAGCAGGTGTTTAGTAGCAGGGCCGCAGACAGAGCAGACAGCTTGGACAAGAGAGACTTCTGAAGCTGCAAGAGGTGAAAATAACTGGAGTTCTAGGTTGATGTTGTCAGAAAGAATGAGGCATGGGGTCTCAGTGATCTTTAGGGACTGTAACCTGTGTCCTCAGCACTATACAGAGTAGCTGGCACACAACTGGTTCTCAGTCAACACTTGTTAATTGAGTGAATGTGATTGAAGAACTAATTTAACAGATTAAAAATTCTAAATTGAATTTTGTTTGAAAACTGACATCAGTTTATAATTTTGAGTAGTGTACTGTGCTGGAGACCAGAAGACAGTTCTTACCCAGGAACCAGTGTAAATAGTTTGACCTCAGCCCTGATGGACTTGGCTTTCTAATCCATTCCATTGAGGGCATGTAAGTATGGGTATTTGTGCCTATGCAGTGGTGCCGAAGCATGGAAAACCACTTGGGCTCCTGTTGCAAGAAACTCCCTTGGTCCCGATGAGAAGGAAGTGGATCATACCATCTAGCAGTGCTGTGGGCTGGTTTATAGGTACAGCTCATAGCTTCCAAGAACCTATATTTATAAAACAGAAATTGCTGTAGAAGAAAAATTCTTCCACTTTCTCATTAGTGCCAGCTCAGAAGGAACAGAGTACCTATCATTCCAAATAGCATGTCCTAGAATCTGGGTCACTTCTACAATCCCCCGAGCATGTGTGGCTCTGAGCCCTGCCCTCCTCTGCCAGCTGCTCACTCACATCATTGTGAGACTGAGATTGTGATGTGGTTCCAGAGAGGGTCAGAATGGAAGTGAAGCCCAGGGCATGACAGAAGCAGTGCAATCCACAGGAGGAGGCAGGACCTGAAGTCAGTTATAGGGCTAACCTTGACCTAGCACCAACGTCATCCTGATTCCTTTTTATAGCCCTCAAGTCTGCCCTTTTGCACATTGATTGGGTAATTGAACCATCTTTAGAATACCATGAGTCAAGTTTTTCACAGCTCATGTATGCTTTGTGAAATAGAATTACCACTGATATCTTTAGTGAGGACTTTCTATGTTTCAGACATGGTGCTGTGCTCTTTTAATTTCTTTTCAGTCCTGGTAAATATTTTTACTACTCTAATTTTAGAAAGGAGAAAACGACACAGTGAAATTAATTCACTTGGTAAAGATAGTAAATTGTAGAGGCCACCATCCCTCACATGTGGCACCAAGATGTTCAGTTTGGAAAGTCCCAGCAGCATCTTCATACAAATATAGAGCATTTGGTTGTGACATGAAGACACTGAAATGTTAATTGTTCCTGTCTTCCAACTTATATCCCAGTGTTTTGGGTCTTTAAGGGCATAACACTAAATTGTCTGAGGGTAAGAACCAGGTCTAACTCAAGTCTATGAAATAATTGGAAAACATAGGAAAATATGAAGATATAAAAATACATAAACCTACAAACATACAAACATATATCTTTGTGTACTTTCTTATATTTCTTTTCCCGTTCCATTGACTAAAACCTCCAATACAATGTTAAATAGATGGTAAGAGCAGAAATCCTGATTCCCAGTCTTTGAGGGACATTCAGTCTGTGACTATTAAGCGTGATGTTTATATTGTAAATATTTTTATAGATCCCTTTTCCTAGTTTGCTGAGAGATTTTTATGTTAATAGATGTTGAGTTGGGTTTTTTTTAAAAATTTTTTTAGTTGTAGGTGGACACAACACCTTTATTTTATTTATTCATATGTGGTGTTGAGGAACAAGTCCAGGGCCCCACACATGCCAGGCAAGTGCTCTACCACTGAACCACAACCCCAGCCCCTGGATGTTGAGTTTTGTCAAATGCTTTTTCTGCACCTGTTAAGATTATTATAATTTTTTCTTTTCTTTTTTTCCTGTCAGTGTGATTTTTATCTTTTGGACCCACCTTCATAGGTTTTTCTTATTCAGTAAGTCTACAGTAGGGATCGAAGATTTCGATTTCTAACAAGTTACCAGATGCTGCTGCTTCAGGGATTACACTTTGAGAATCACTTCACTAAAGAGATTGGAGGGAGATGGTGTGGAGGATGGTGAAAACAAGCAGGTTGGGCCCATACTTAGCTGGATCCCTTTCCAGATGTGCACGTTACACATCTGGAAAGCTCTAAAACTATTTCTTACCCATAAAATGGGATGGGTAATACTGTGAGGAGTGAGAGAGTTGACCTGCATAAATAACAGTAGTGTTTGGCACAAAGTAAATGTTAAATAGATGTCACCAATCTGTTCCTCTTTGTTGTATGGTGGTGGGAGTTTTTTTTGTTTTTGTTTTTGTTTTTTTGAGATAATGAATGGAAAGCTCTTGCCACGGGCAAAGTGTTCCATACATGCCAGCTTGTCATTTTGTTTTTAGCAACTTTATTGAGATATAATTCACATACCATACAATTCACCCATTTAGAGTGTACACATTCCAGTATCTTTTACTGTGTTTATAGGGTTATGCAACCATCTTCACACTCAATTTTAGAACATTTTTATCCCTCCTAAAAGAAGCCCTGTTAGCAGTCAGTCCCCATTTCTCCCATCCTCAACCCTAAGCAACCACTATTCTACTTTCTCTTGTCTTTATAGATTTGCCTATCTTGACTATTTCATTCAAATTTATAATATGCCGCCTTTTGCGATTGGCTTATTTCAATTAGTGTAATGTTTTTATGGCTCATACATCCTGTAGCATATATCAGTTTTTTTATTCCTTTTTAATTGTAAAATAATATTTCATTGCATGGAGATACCACTTTTGGATTGTTCTCACTTTGGTGCCATGATAGAAAATGCTATCAGTATTTTATGTGCCTGTCTTTGGGGGTATGCTTTCATTCCTCTTGGGTAAATATCTAGAAGTGGGATTGCTGGATTAGATAAGAACTACCAAACTTCTCTCTAAAGTGACTGCCCCATTTTATATTGTCACCAGTGTGAGCATTGCAGGTTTTCTACATCCTTACCAACACTTATTTTCTGCCTTTTTAAAAAATGGGCATCATAATGAGTGTGAAGTAGTAGTATCTCTGTGTGGTTTGCATTTCCCTAGTGCATAATTATGCCAAGCATATTTCATGTGCTTATTTATTATCTATATGTCTTCTTGGAGAAACATCTATTCAAATCCCACTTTTAAGTGAGTTTCTTTCATTGGTATTTGAATGTTAAACCAACATTCATTTTAGGAGAAAGCTCACTTAATCATGATGGTTTATGCTAGATTAAATTTGCCAATACTTTTCTGAGTGTTTTTGTTTGTGAGGAATATTGGTGTATAGCTTTCCATTTTTGTAATATCCTTGTCTGATTTTGGCCCTTGGTAGAATTTATATTATTTTTCTCCTTAAATATTTGGTATAATTTGTCAGCAAAGCCCATTGAGCCCCAAGTTTTCTTTGTTGTAATGTTTTAGACTATAAAATAAATTCTATTAGTAGACTGCCTAGGTTTGTGTGTGTGTGTGTGTGTGTGTGTGTGTGAGAGAGAGAGAGAGAGAGAGAGAGAGAGAGAGAGAGAGAGAGTGAGTGAGTTTTGGTATTTTTGTATTTCAAGGATTTGTTTATCAAAGTTATTGAGTTGTGGGCATAAAATTGTTCATGATATTTCCTTATTATCCTTTAAATGTCCACTCTTTCATTGCTGATGTTAGTAATTTGAGTCATACCATTTCTGTGCCTTAATCTGGCTCAAGGTTTATAGATTTTATTGGTATTTTCAAAAAATAAAAAATAAAATTTTGGCTTTATTGATTTTATATCTATTATATGTTCTTTTCAAACATATATACTACAGATACTTTTTTAAAGGCAAATTGATACACAATGGAATATTATACAGCCATAAAGAAGAAAGAAATTATGGCATTTGCCAGTAAATGGATGGAATCGAAGGCTATCATGCTAAATGAAATAAGCCAATCCCCAAAACCCAAAGACCAAATGTTTTCTCTGATATGTGGATGCTGACTCACAATCAGCTGTGGTGGGGGAGGGAGGAGTAGAGGTTCACTGGATTGGGACAGTGGAGAATGAGGGGAAGAGGGTCGGAATGGGAAGGGCAATCAGATATAATTTTCCTATGTTCATACATGAATACACGACCAGTCTAACTCTACATCATGTAAAACCACAAGAATGGGAATTTATATTCCATGTATGTATGATATGTCAAAAATGCATTCTAATGTCACATATAACTAAAAAGAATAAATTTTTAAAAATTAAAAAAGGCAAATTGAAGTTGGGTATGGTGACACATGCCTATACTCTCAGCAACTCCAGAGGCTAAGGCAGAAGGATCACAAGTTTGAGGTCAGCCTCAGCAACTTAGTGAGATCCTGTCTCAAATGAAAAATATAGAGGCTGGGAAGGTAGCTTAGTGGTAGAGAGCCAGTTCAATCCCCAGTATGGCAAAAAATAAAGAAAATAAAAAGGGAAATTGAGTCATACTCTACATACTATTCTGCACCTTGATATTTTTCCACTCTTAGTTTTCTTTCATATCAATACACAAATGTTCTTTGGATTCTCTTTGACAGCTGCATAATCTGTTATATGTAAGTATCACAGTTTAAATAACCAGTCTCTCTTGGAGGGTATTTGGGATGTTTCCAGACATTTTGCTATTAAAAAAAGTACTGAAATGTACATTAATTTTACATCAATATTTAGTCATATGTAAGTCTGTATGTTTGTAGGATAAGTTACTAGAACTGTATCAGTAAATAGTCATCTATTTTTTTCCAGTTTTATCAGTGCATTATAGTTTTATGTAATGATGGGATTTGTTGTTACATATTCATATATGCATACTACACAACAATATAATTTGGCCAATATCACTCCCCAGCACTACCCCCTCCTTCTCTGCCTTAGTTTTTATTTTAAATCAACTTTATTAAAGTATAATTTAAATACAACAAAACAAACTGCTTTTAACTGTACTTTTGAGTTATATAATATGTGTACATTTATACATATAACCAAAGTCATAAATAAGACATAGACATTCTTTTCATCCCAGAATGTTTCCTCCTGTCCCTTTGTAGTCAATTACCCCACACCTAGCCTCAGACAATACTGATCTTTTTACACTTGTTTAGCTTGTTTTAGAACTTCATACAATAGATTCAAACAATTGCAATTTTTGATGTTCATCCAAGTTGTGTGGATATGTAACATATGTAATTTGCTGGTTAGTTTTCCATAATGTGACTATAGCATGATTACTCATTCATCAATTACTGGACACGTGTATTGTTTCCAATTAGGGTCTGTTATGAGCCATAAAGCTGCTATGAGCATTTAAAATGTATGCATTGGGGTCTTGATCTCCATAAGGTCCCCCCATTCACAGGTTTGTCCCCAATAAACCTTTGTTACTGTTTAAAAATAAATAAATAAAATGTATGCATTTTGTGGACACATATTTTTCTCTTAGGTTTACCTAGAAGTAGAATTGTAGGTCATATTCTTAGGGTATGTTTATAAGAAACATCTAACTGTTTTCCAAAGTGGTCATACCATTTTATATCCCTGCCAACAGTATGTGAGAGTTCAGTTGCCTCTTATCCTGTCAACACTTGCCATTGTTAGTCTTAGGTTTACTGCTTCCTGTGGCATGTGATGGTATCTCATTGTGATTTTAATTTTAATATTTCTAATTACTAATTGTGAGAGCCTCTGTTCTTGTACTGATTAGCCATTTGTTTGTCTGCTTTTGGAAACCAATTTTTCAAATATTTTGCATGTAGAGAGCGGTGTTTGCTTAATTACGAGTTTCTAGTTTTTTTGTTTTTGGTACCAGGGATTGAACCCAGGGGTGCTTAGCCACTGAGTGACATCCCCAGCCCTTTTTGTTTATTTTATTTTGAGACAGAGTTCCCCTAAGTTGCTTAGGGCCTCACTGAATTGCTGTGGCTGGTTTTGAACTTGTGATCCTCCCGTATCAGTCTCTTAAGTCACTGGGATTACAGGTGGGCCCAGCTCTAGAATACTTTATATGTTCTAAATACAAGATTTTTTTCTATAATATATGTTGAGAAACTTTTCTTCTCATCCACAATATACCTTTTTGTTTTTTAATTATGTCATTCTAAGAACATGAGATTTTAATTTTGATGAAATGTACTTATCAGATATTTCTTTTCAGGTTAGTGATTTTTGTCTTCCAAGAAATTTATCCTACCACAAGATAGTTTTAACTTTTATATTTAGGTTTATGATAATTTTGAGCTTATTTTTATGTATGATATGAGGTAGTTGCCAAAGTTATTTTTTCCCCTATGGGTATATAGGTGTTTTAAGCCCCATTTTCAAAAAGTAAAGCTTTTCCTTCATTGACTTCTTGACACCTTTGTTGAAAATCCATTGATAATATATGCACAGGAATATTTATGAACTCTATTATGTTCTAGTACAAAACTATATTTATGCTAACACTAACTATCTTGATTATTATAGTAAGTCATACTTTCAGGTAATATAAATCCTCCAACTTTTTTATTATTTTCCAAAACTGTTTTTTTTTATTTTTATTGTTGGTTGTTCAAAACATTACATAGTTCTTGACATATCATATTTCACACTTTGATTCAAGTGGGTTATGAACTCCCATTTTTACCCCGTATACAGATTGCAGAATCACATCAGTTACACATCCACTGATTTACATATTGCCATACTAGTGTCTGTTGTATTCTGCTGCCTTTCCTATCCTCTACTATCCCCACTTCCCTCCCATCCCCTCCCCTCTTCTCTCTCTACCCCATCTACTGTAATTCATTTCTCCCCTTTGTTTTTTTTTCCCTTTCCCCTCACTTCCTCTTGTATGTAATTTTGTATAACCCTGAGGGTCTCCTTCCATTTCCATGCAATTACCCTTCTCTCTCCCTTTCCCTCCCACCTCTCATCCCTGTTTAATGTTAATCTTCTCATGCTCTTCCTCCCTACTCTGTTCTTAGTTACTCTCCTTATATCAAAAAAGACATTTGGCATTTGTTTTTTAGGGATTGGCTAGCTTCACTTAGCATAATCTGCTCTAATGCCATCCATTTCCCTGCAAATTCTATGATTTTGTCATTTTTTAATGCAGACTAATACTCCATTGTGTATAAATGCCACATTTTTTTTATCCATTCATCTATTGAAGGACATCTAGTTTGGTTCCACAGTCTTGCTATTGTGAATTGTGCTGCTATGAACATTGATGTAGCAGTGTCCCTATAGTATGCTCTTTTTAGGTCTTTAGGGAGTAGACCGAGAAGGGGAATAGCTGGGTCAAATGGTGGTTCCATTCCCAGCTTTCCAATAAATCTCCATACTGCTTTCCAAATTGGCCACACCAATTTGCAGTCCCACCAGCAATGTACAAGTGTACCCTTTTCCCCACATCCTCGCCAGCACTTGTTGTTGTTTGACTTCATAATGGCTGCCAATCTTACTGGAGTGAGATGGTATCTTAGGGTGGTTTTGATTTGCATTTCTCTGACTGCTAGAGATGGTGAGCATTTTTTCATGTACTTGTTGATTGATTTTATGTCCTCCTCTGAGAAGTGTGTGTTTAGGTCCTTGGCCCATTTGTTGATTGGGTTATTTGTTATCTTATTGTTTATTTTTTTGAGTTCTTTGTATACTCTGGATATTAGGGCTCTATCTGAAGTGTGAGGAGTAAAGATTTGTTCCCAGGATGTAGGCTCCCTATTTACCTCTCTTATTGTTTCTTTGGCTGAGAAAAAACTTTTTAGTTTGAGTAAGTCCCATTTGTTGATTCTGGTTATTAACTCTTGTGCTATGGGTGTCCTATTGAGGAATTTGGAGCCCGACCCCACAGTATGTAGATCGTAGCCAACTTTTTCTTCTATCAGACGCCATGTCTCTGATTTGATATCAAGCTCCTCGATCCATTTTGAGTTAACTTTGGTGCATGGCGAGAGAAAGGGATTCAGTTTCATTTTGTTGCATATGGATTTCCAGTTTTCCCAGCACCATTTGTTGAAGATGCTATCCTTCCTCCATTGCATACTTTTAGCCCCTTTATCAAATATAAGACAGTTGTCATTTTGTGGATTGGTTTCTGTGTCCTCTATTCTGTACCATTGGTCCACCCGCCTGTTTTGGTACCAGTACCATCCTGTTTTTGTTACTATTGCTCTGTAGTATAGTTTGAAGTCTGGTATCGCTATACTGCCTGATTCACACTTCCTGCTTAGAGTTGTTTTTGCTATTCTGGGTCTTTTATTTTTCCATATGAATTTCATGATTGCTTTATCTATTTCTACAAGAAATGCCGTTGGGATTTTGATTGGCATTGCATTAAACCTATAAAGAACTTTTGGTAATATCGCCATTTTGATGGATGTTGGTTCTGCCTATCCATGAACAGGGTATATTTTTCCATCTTCTAAGATCTTCTTCTATTTCTCTCTTTAGGGTTTTGTAGTTTTCATTGTATAAGTCTTTCACCTCTTTTGTTAGGTTGATTCCCAAGTACTTTATTTTATTTTTTTTTTTTGGAGGATATTGTGAATGGAGTGGTTGTCCTCATTTCCATTTCAGAGGATTTGTCGCTGATATACAGGAATGCCTTTGATTTATGCGTGTTGATTTTATATCCTGCCACTTTGCTGAATTCATTTATTAGCTCTCATAGTTTCTTTGTAGACCCTTTTGGGTCTGCTAGGTATAGAATCATGTCATCTGAAAATAGTGATAATTTAATTTCTTCTTTTCCTATTTTGATGCCTTTAATTTCTTTCGTCTGTCTAATTGCTCTGGCCAGTGTTTCGAGAACTATGTTGAACAGAAGTGGTGAGAGAGGGCATCCCTGTCTTGTTCCAGATTTTAGAGGGAATGCCTTCAGTTTTTCTCCGTTCAGAATGATGCTAGCCTGAGGCTTAGCATAGATAGCTTTTACAATGTTGAGGTAAGTTCCTGTTATCCCTAGTTTTTCTAGAGTTCTGAACATGAAGGGATGCTGTACTTTGTCGAATGCTTTTTCTGCATCTATCGATATGATCATATGGTTCTTATCTTTAAGTCTATTGATGTGGTGAATAACATTTATTGATTTCTGTGTATTGAACCAGCCTTGCATCCCAGGGATTAATCCTACTTGATCATGGTGCACAATTTTTTTGATATGTTTTTGTATCCAATTCGCCAGAATTTTATTGAGGATTTTTGCATCTAGGTTCATTAGAGATATTGGTCTGTAGTTTTCTTTCTTTGAAGTGTCTTTGTCTGGTTTAGGAATCAGGGTGATGTTGGCCTCGTAGAATGAATTTGGAAGTTCTCCCTCTTTCTCTATTTCCTGGAATAGCTTGAAAAGTATTGGTATTAGTTCTTTAAAGGTTTTGTAAAACTCTGCTGTATACCCATCCGGTCCTGGGCTTTTCTTAGTTGATAGTCTTTTGATGGCTTCTTCTATTTCCTCGATTGATATTGGTCTGTTTAGGTTGTCTATATCCTCCTGACTCAATCTGGGTAGATCATATGACTTAAAAAATTTATCGATGCCTTCACTATCTTCTATTTTATTGGAGTATAAGGATTCAAAATAATTTCTAATTATCTTCTGTATTTCTGAAGTGTCTGTTGTGATATTGCCTTTTTCATCCCGTATGCTAGTAATTTGAGTTCTCTCTTCTTCTCTTTGTTAGCATGGCTAAGGGTCTGTCGATCTTATTTATTTTTTCAAAGAACCAACTTTTAGTTTTGTCAATTTTTTCAATTGTTTCTTTTGTTTCGATTTCATTAATTTCAGCTCTGATTTTAATTATTTCTTGACTTCTACTTCTTTTGCTGTTGATTTGCTCTTCTTTTTCTAGGATTTTGAGATGAAGTATGAGATCATTTATTTCTTGGTTTTTTCTTTTTTTAAGGAATGAACTCCAAGCAATGAATTTTCCTCTTAGAACTGCTTTCATTGTGTCCCATAGATTCCGATATGTTGTGTCTGTGTTTTCATTTATCTCTAAGAATTTTTTAATTTCCTCCTTGATGTCTTCTATAACCCATTGATCATTCAGTAACCTATTGTTCATTCTCCAAGTGATGCATGATTTTTCCTTCCTTCTTTTATCGTTGATTTCCAGTTTCATTCCATTATGATCAGATAAGATGTATGGTATTATCTCTACTCCTTTATAATGTCTAAGAGTTGCCCTGTGACATAATATATGATCTGTTTTTGAGAAGGATCCATGTGCTGCTGAGAAAAAAGTGTAACTGCTTGATGTTGGGTGGTATATTCTATATATGTCAATTAAGTCTAGGTTATTAATTGTATTATTGAGTTCTATAGTTTCTTTATTCAACTTTTGTTTGGAAGATCTGTCCAGTGGTGAGACAGGTGTGTTGAAGTCTCCCATGATTATTGTATGGTGGTCTATTAGACTCTTGAACTTGAGAAGAGTTTGTTTGATGAACATAGCTGCACCATTGTTTGGGGCATATATATTTATGATTGTTATGTCTTGTTGGTGTATGGTTCCCTTAAGCAGTATGTAGTGTCCCTCTTTATCCCTTTTGATTAACTTTGGCTTGAAATCTATTTTATTTGATATGAGTATGGACACTCCTGCTTGTTTCCGAAGTCCATATGAGTGATATGATTTTTCCCAACCTTTCACCTTCAGTCTATGTATGTCTTTTCCTATCAAATGTGTCTCCTGTAGGCAGCATATTGTTGGATCTTTTTTTTTTTTTTGATCCATTCTACTAGCCTGTGTCTCTTAATTGGTGAGTTTAAGCCATTAACATTTAGGGTTATTATTGAGATATGGATTGTTCTTCCAGCCATATTTGTTTATTTATGTTAGTTAACATGGTTTGTTTTTCCTCTTTGATTATTTTCCCCTTTACTGTACTACCTTCCACTGTTGGTTTTCATTGTTATTTTCCATTTCCTCTTCCTGTAATGTTTTGCCGAGGATGTTTTGAAGAGATGGTTTTCTAGCTGCAAATTCTTTTAACTTTTGTTTATCGTGAAATGTTTTAATTTCCTCTTCCATCCTGAAGCTTAATTTCGCTGAATACACAATTCTTGGTTGGAACCCATTTTCTTTCAGCATTTGAAATATGTTGTTCCAGGATCTTCTAGCTTTCAGAGTCTGTGTTGAAAGATCAGCTGTTATCCTGATTGGTTTACCGCTAAGTGTAATCTGCTTCCTTTCTCTTGAAGCTTTTAAAATTCTCTCCTTATTCTGTATGTTGGGCATCTTCATTATAATGTGTCTAGGTGTGGATCTCTTATGATTTTGCACATTCGGCATCCTGTAGGCTTCTAGGAAGCCTCATTCTTCAAGTCTGGGAAGTTTTCTCATATTATTTTGTTGAACAGATTGCTCATTCCTTTGGTTTGGACCTCTATACCTTCTTGTATCCCAATGACTCTTAAGTTTGGTCTCTTTATGTTATCCCAAATTTCTTGGATGTTCTGCTCATGGTTTCTTAACAGTCTCACTGAGCTGTCTATGTTCTTTTCAAGCTGAAATACTTTGTATTCATTGTCTGATGTTCTATCTTCTAAGTGTTATACTCTGCTGGTAGTATTCTCATTTGAGTTTTTAAGTAGGTTTATTGCTTCCTGCATTTCTAGGATTTCTGTTTGTTTTTTATAACCTCTGTCTCCCTATTTAGTTGATCTTTTGCTTCTTGGATTTGTTTATGTAACTCATTGTTGAAGTGATCTTTCATTGTCTGATTTTGCTGTCTAATGTCTTCCTTGAGACTCCAGATCATCTGAAGCATGTAAATCCTGAATTCTTTATCTGACATTCCATCTGCTACAGCTATTACCTCTTCTAAAGTTGAGTTGACCTGCATTGCTTGTGGTCCTTTCTTTCCTTGTCTTTTCATACTGCTCGCATTTCTTTCTGCTTGGTGAAACTGTTGTGTTATTGAATTTTCCCCCTATATATTTATATTGCTCTTGTATAGTTGCAAAGTCTCCCTTGCAGGGGCGGGCGGCGGCTGGGCCCCTTCTCCAGGTCGCGTGGTCTGCCTACCTTGCAGGCAACGGCTGTGCCCCTCCTCCAATTGGGGTGATCTTTCAACTAGGCCGGCGTGCCGCCGGGCCCCTTCTCCGGGACGCGCGGTCTGCCTACCTGTGGGCAGCAGCTGGGACCTTCCTCCAATTGGGGCGATGTGTCTACCACGCCGGCAGGCCGCTGGGCCTGTTCCGCTGGTCGGTCACAGGTCTGCCCACCTTGCAGGCGCGGGCGGCAGCTCTGCTCTGCCACTCCTCCAATTGGGGCAATGTGTCTACCACGCCGGCGGGCCACTGGGCCTGCTCCTCTGGTCGGTCGCAGGTCTGCCCACCTTGCAGGCGCAGGAGGCGGGTCTGCTCCGCCCCTCCTCCAATTGGGGCGATGTGTCTACCATGCCGGCGGGCCTCTGGGCCTGCTCCTCTGGTCGGTCGCAGGTCTGCCTACCTTGCAGGCGTGGGCGGCGGCTCTGCTCTGCACCTCCTCCAATTGGGGCGATGTGTCTATCACGCCGGCAGGCCGCTGGGCCTGCTCCGCTGGTCGGTCGCAGGTCTGCCTACCTTGCAGGCCCGGGCAGCGGCTCTGCTCCGCCACTCCTCCAATTGGGGCGATGTGTCTACCACGCCGGCAGGCCGCTGGGCCTGCTCCGCTGGTCGGTCGCAGGTCTGCCCCTCCAAAACTGTTTTGACTCTCTTTGAGTCTTTGATTTTTCTATATAAATTTTAGAATTGGTTTTTCTATGTAACATTTAAAATTGGCTTATCAAGCACTGCAAAACATTTTCCTGGGATATTCATTTGAATCAAATTGAATCTATAGATCAATTTGAGGAGAATTGATATCTTAATATTGAGGTTTCTAATCTATAAACATGATATATCTTTATTTAGGTCTTTTAAATTTTCTCTTAGCTATATGTTATCTTGCACGTATTTGGTTAAATTTGCATTTACTGTTTTTGATACTATTATAAGTGATATAATTTTCAATGTTATTTTCCAGTTGTTCTTTGCTAGTAATAGAGAAACATAATTGTTATATATTGACCTTTAGACCTATAATCTTTCTAAATTCATTTGCTAGATCCTTAAGACTAACACGATGTGATCTGTTGTCTATAATGAAAGGGATTGTTTTTTTTTTTTTCTTTCTTTTCTTTTTTTTTTTTTCTTGTTTCCTTCCTAACATGTATGCTTTGGGTTTCCTTATTGTACTGGTTAAGACCTCAAGTATAAAATTGAATAGAATTGGTGAGAGCAGATATGCCTTACCCCTGATCTTAAGGCAGAGAATTCTATTTTTAATCATTACGTATGATGATAGCTGTAGGATTTTTGTAGATGTTTTTATAATGGTGAGAAAGTTCCTTCTTTCTAGTTTTCAGGTTTTATCCTGAATAGTGTTGAATTTTGTTAAGTAATTTTTTCAGGATTTATTGAGTTTGTTATATTTTTAATATATACTGTTAATATAAATTATATTAATTTCAAGTATTAAACCTTACATTCCTAAAATAAATCCCTCTTTTTTATGATGTATTGTCCTTTTTTAATGAATTCCATTTGCCAATATTGTTTTAAGGAAATTCATACCTGTATTCATGAAAGTTCTTAGGCTATAGTTCTCTTTTTTCATAATCTTTTTACTTTCACTATCAGTGTAATAGTGGCCTCATAAGATAATTTGAATTGTTTGCCTCTCTTCTGTAAATCTGTTAGGATTCACCAGTGCAATAATTTAGACCTCAGTTTTCTTTAAAGGAAAGTTTTCAAATTTTGAATTTGGTTTTCTTACAAAGGGCTTATCTAATTTTCTTTTTTTTTCTTGTATCATTTTCAGTAATTTGTTCTTTCAAGAAATTTTCTGTTTAATCAAAGATGTTGAAGCTGTTGACAAAACATATTCTCTGATGCCAAAAAGATCTACAGCAATGTTCCTTTGTGTTTTCTCCCTCCCTTCCTTTTTTTTTTCCCCTAGGTGTATGAGGGTGGTACTGGGAATTGAACCCAGGGCCTAACACATACTAGGCAGGTGCTATACCACTGAGCCACATCTCCAGCCCTTTTGTAGTTTTATTTTGAGACAGTGTCCCACTAAGTTGCCCAGGCTGGCCTTGAACTTGTGATCTTCCTGTCTCTGCCTCCTGAGTAGCTGAATTACAGGGGCGTGCCACCATACCCAGCATATTTTATTTCTTGATTTTTATAGCTAATGGTTAACAAGTTCTATTGATATTTTCAAAGCAAAACTTTTCTTACTTGTCCTAATTTGTTATACATGACAGTAGAATTTATTCTGACACATCCTACATAAAAGGAGTATAACTTCATTCTTCTAGTTGTACATGACGTAGGATCACACCAGTCATGTAGTCATATGTGCACAAAGGGTATTGATGCTCGATTCATTCTACTATTCTTCCTACCTCTATACCCCCTCCCATCCCTTCACTCTCCTCAGCTTAATCCAAAGTATTCTTCCCTAGCCCTAGCCGCCTCACTTATTGTGAATTAGGATTTACATATCAGAGAAAACATTCGGCCTTTGTTTTTTGGGGATTGGCTTTTTTTCCACTTAGCATGATATTCTCCAGTGACATCCATTTACCAGCAAATGCCATAATTTCATATTTCTGAGTAATATTCCATCGTGTATATATACCACATTTTCTTTATCCATTCATTTGTTGAAAGGGGCACCTAGATTGGTTCCATAATTTAGCTATTATGAGTTGAGCTGTTATAAACATTGATGTAGCTGTGTCACTGTAGTATGGTGATTTTAAGTCCTTTAGGTATAAACCGAGGAGTGGGATAGATGGGTCAAATTGTAGTTCCATTCCAAGTTTTCTGAGGAATCTCCATACTTCTTTCCATTGTGGCTGTACCAATTTGCATTCCCACTAGCAATGTATGAATGTACTTTCCCCCCACATCCTCACTAACTTTTATTGTTGCTTATATTCTTGATAATTGCCATTCTGACTTGAGTAAGATGAAATCTTAAGAGTAGTTTTGATTTGCATTAAAGAAAAACTTTTTTAAACTTTTAGTTTAATATCTCCATTGTTACTCTGTTTCTATCCCATTGAGTTCTGCTCATTATTTTATTCTGCTCTCTTTGATTATAAATTTGCTCTTTTTTCTAGCTTCTTAATATGATTTAGATAATTAATTTTAATCCTTTCTTAACACCCCAAATAAGCACGTAAAGCTATTATTTTTCCTCTAAGCACAGCTTTAGCTGCATCACACACATTTTTATATGTTGTACTTTCTTCATAATTCACTGCAAAATGTTTTCTAACTTCCCTTGTGATTTATTATTTGACTCATGGTTTTTCAAAAGTATGTTTATGTGGTAATATGTTTGGTTTTTTCCAGTTGTCATTTATTTTTCTTTATAATTTAATTCCATAGTAGCCAGAGAACATGCTTTTTATCATTTTAAACTCAGGATTTGATTTATGGTCCAGCATATGGTTCATCTTAGTGAAGTTGTGTGTATTTTTGAAAAGAATATGTATTTGCCATTGTAGGATGTAGAGTTCTATAAATGTCAGTTTAGTTTTGTTGACAGACAAAGGAGAATTGAAGATACATATTCATTTGTTTTGTCTATGCCTATCAACTGTATTATGTTATAATGGATTGTAGCATTTAAACTTGTATGTATAATTGTACTTTGTCTCTTCTTTCATTTCTGTTTTGCTTCATCTTCTCTCAAGATCTGTCATGAGGTATGTGCACATTCAGGAGTTCATGTCATCTTGATGAATTGATTCTTTCATCATTATGAAATGTCCCTCTGTATCTGTGTCCAAAAGGCTGCTGCTCTCTGATGCTGATAAGACCACTGAAGCTTTCTTGTGATTGAGGTTTGCTTGTTGTTTCTTTTCACAATCATTTATTTTTAACCAATCTGTACTTTTATATTTAAAATATGTTTTTTAAAAAAATTAAAATAAAATATGGTTTTTCATGGAAAGCATATGGTTGTTTATTTATCTATGCTTTCATGTTTATATTGTAGATAGCATACCATGAATCTTGCTCTTTTGAAAATTCAGTCTGATAAAGTCTCTTTTAATTGGAGAACTGAGATCATTGTGATTTAATGTAATCATTGATATGTTTGACTTTACTTTTTTTTTTTTAAATAAGAGACAGGTCACACTATGTTGTCCAGGCTGGCCTGTCCTGGAGGCAAGATTTTCTCCTGCTAAATAGCTGGGACATCGAGCATGTACTACCACATCTGGTTTGACATACTTGAGTGTATCTACCATTTTGCCAGTTTGTTTTTTCTCATCTATTTTTTGTTCTTTTTTCCTCTTTTCCTGCCATTATATTATTTTTAGTATTTGATCTTGTTTATTAATTCATAACCTATAGAGCACTCTTATTAGTTGCTCTAGGATTTACATTATGCATCTTTAACTTATGGCAATCTTCTTCCAAATAATATTCCATTTTTGGCTAAAACATAAGAACTTCACAACCGTGTACTTCCATTGTTCCTACTCTTTGTGCTATGTCCTATTTTCCTTTTCATGGGATATAGCCCTGCAATATACTTATTTTCATGCTTTAAACAGCCATTTTATCTTCAAATGAAATTTAAGAGTGGGAAAACTAGCATCTTTTATATTTACTCACATATTATCTTTTCCAGCCCTCTTTGTTCCTTTGCCTGGATCTTAGTTTCCATTTGTATCATTTTCTTTCAGCTTGGAGAACTCTCTCTCTCAGAGTGCAGGTCGGTGAGCAAAAATTCTCTCAGGTTTTACTCATCTGAAAATACTTTTCACTTTAACTTTTCAAGGACATTTTTATGGGCTGTATCATTCTAGGATATATCATTCTTTCTTTCAGCAGTATAAGGATGCTATTACTTTGTTTTCTGGTTTATATGACCTGCCTCCCTGGCATATTCCTTCACAATGTCCCAGTAGCCAAATTCGAGAGCCAAAGCTTCCTGCAAATGACTACAAGCAGGAACTTTGTCTCACAGAACCTCACCACTTATATTGGTCTGTTTTATGTTATTGTAATAAAATAACTGAGGCTGGGATCTTTATTCATAAGAGATACTTCTTTATTCATAAGAGATACTTCTTTTTTTGGAGGCTGAAAGTCTGAGATCAGGTGGCCCCATCTGCTCAGCCTCTGGTGAGAGCTTCGTGGCAAAATGGCATCACAATGGCAGGGCATGTAGAAGAGATTATATAGTGAGAGAGGAAGCAAGAAGGATTCAGGACAGGCTTGCTATTTTTATAACAACTAACTTACTTGGGAACTAACAAGTGTCCCCAAAAAACTACTTTAATCCCTTCAAAGAGTGATATCACCAGTGATGCAATCACCTTCCTCTAGGCCCACTTCACTACTTTTCAACCTTTCTACACTGGGGACCAAGTTCAGCACATGAACCAATTCAAACTTTATTGAAATCATAGCAGCACTCTTGACATTGAAGAGGACCAGAAGTAGAGCCCATGGTACAGGAGTGTGGTGACCCTAGGGGGACCATCTAGAAGAGTACTTAATGAATGGTAAAGTATCTGTATTATTTTTAGTATTAAAAAAAAAGTTTGTTTGTTTTTTAAGAGAGAGTGAGAGAATTTTTTAATATTTATTTTTTAGTTTTCGGTGGACACAACATCTTTATTTTATTTTTATGTGGTGCTGAGCACTCTACCACTTGAGCCACATCCCCAGCCCCCCAAAAAAGTTTTTGAATGGCAGCTGTTGCTGTTGTTGCCTGGGTCTCTGCCTTAGAAACCTGCTGTAAGAAAAGGAGCCTTTGGCTGGGGATGTGGCTGAGTGGTAGTCCATTTACCGAGCATGCGCAAGGCCCTCAGCTCAGTCTGTAGCACTACAAAAAGATGGAGGGGCTTTTATAGGCCACAGTCATTCTAAGGTTCCAAGGCCCTCTAGTCCTAAATGACCTTTGATATTCCTCAGCACAGCCCTTCAAAGGCCTCAGAACCACCCCCCCTCCCCCTGCTACATGCTCCATCAACTCCCATCTCTTCCAGCCATGGTAGGCCTGGGGCAAGGACACCAGAAAGTTCCCAGCTACATACTGACCTATTTAAGGGGAGACCTATCCAAGCCACCATGAAGTAAATATGAGTTGGGTCTTAGGTAGAAACTTGGCTAAAGATGTTTGTAATTCAAGCCTACATTACCGTGGGGTTTTGGGTTTTGCTGGATCACATTCTCACATCCTCACAGACTGCTCACTGGTGTGCGTCATTGAGTGCATACAGGTTTTTTCCTCAGCCTATTGTGAGAAATACCTGGGCACTTGAAGGGAAGTTCCAGGCTCTGGGGACCTGGCATAGGGCTTGAGTTTTGAATAACATCCTGTGGGCTCAGGAAGTAGCTGCTAAGGAGTGCAGTCCCCAGAACTGGGGTAGAAAATCCACTGGCATGGCCCTTAATGGGCAAGTGGGTCTTCTCTCAGGCTTTGTATTCAAATAAGGTTTTTCCTTCCCCACCCTCCATTTCTGCCACTTTTCTCTCTCCTTACCCACCTTGGCCCAAATCTCCACCATATTTCCACCCAGAAGGTTCCTTGAGTTGGTATGTCCTGTCCAGACACCATCTCCCAGTCACTAGGACTTGGCAGCTGGAAATGAACAACTACTACTACTACTACTACTACTACTACTACTACTTCTTCTTCTTCTTCTTCTTCTTCTTCTTCTTCTTCTTCTTCTTCTTCTTCTTGTTTAAAGGAACAATTAGTCACCTTTAGTTTCTTGACAAATACTATCATTTCTCAGAATTTCTAATTTTTGGAAAAAAATTTTTGGCTAAAGATGTTTATAATTCAAGCCTGCATTACCATATAGTAATAAAATATTTTTTTTTATTTTAGAAAATAAAAAAATCAATATATAAATTTAAAGTAAAAAAAAAAATGTAACTGCCAAGAACCCAGAGAATGAAGCCCACTGGCCTATAGGAAGCAATTATCCTCCACAGGTAGCTGAGCAAGCAGGTGGTCTGAGCAAGGGGCCCTCAGGGAGGCTGGGGATGATGTTCTTTATTCTCACCCTCTTGGGGACAAAAGCTGGATAGAATCCCACTTCATTTGTCTTTGGCTGTGTTCCTCTTATGTAATTGCCTGCCTGAATGTGGGCTTTTCTGGGGCCTCATTATTTTGAGGTTGATTTTCCTCCTTTGCAAAAACTGCTTGGGTAGCTTTTTACCAAACCGAGCATTGTAAGCCACCTGCCTACAGCAGTTGTTGCACAGATCCTCTTAACAGAGACCTATTGTGCTGTGGGCGGTGACTACCCCTCCAAAGTCCAGCAGATACATGCTTGAAGAGGTGTGTGGGGAGAAGCAATGGTGGAACTAGGGGAATATGCTTAAGTGCGCCTGGTCAGGGTCTGATTCACGGAGGAGTATGGGTCTCCCCCATGAGGTCTCCACCTTTTACTAAAGCAAACACCAAGGCCCAGAGCAGAGAGGACCCCTACATAGTCAACACAGCCTGTTGTGTGGTACACAAACTGACACTTAAGCTGAGGACCTGCCCACCCAATGGTCTTCCCACAAACCTGAGAAGATAGAAAACAAGAACCTAAATTGAAACAAGCTTGAAGTCTCTCAGTTTTAGGAATGGCCTTGGCCTAGCTGACACTCAGCAGCAGCTTTTCCCAATCAGTTCCAGGCCAGGGCTAACAGCCTGTAGCAGCTTGAGGGTGGCTTTGACTTCCTAATATCAGTGGGTCATAGGGAGAACGGTCCACACTCCTTGGTATCCTCCAGGAAGAATTTCAGGTGCCTACAAATAAAGGGACAAAAGCCAGGTTTCCAGCTACATTGTCAGTGACCCAGAACTAGGCAGGGAATGAAGGGGGCTTTGGAGGAGCCCAAAGAGACTACCCAAGAAATGCCACCCTGGCCCCATTCTCAGAGCCTCACTCAGAGCCTGGTCACTTTAACCACAATTCGTCATGTTCACTTATCTGGTGTTGCCATTAGAAATGACCCTTCCATTACTGAAAGTTTGGTCCTTGACCCCGATGCCAGTCAAAAAATGAGGATAAGATTTTGAGAAAAAAGAAAAAAAAGTTTTATTGCATTGCTAGCAAAGGAGAAAACATAGCAGACTCCTGCCCCAGAGGCCCTGAGTTTGCACATCAAGGGATTCAGGGGGCTTTTAAAGAGGCAATTCAAAGGTTACATTCCAGGTATGTCTTGATGGGGGTTGCAATTCACTTGTAGACTTGGGAGGTAGCTATTTCTTAGGTCTTCTGGTGCCATCCCTGAAGTCTGAATTACTTCATTGCTTCAGTGTTTGCTCAAGGACAGATAACTCTGCCTAGGATAGGAAGGTAATCTTGCTGTCCCCAGGGTTAGGGAGGGGGAAGGGAGAACCAAATGGAAAAAAAATCATGTCAATTTTAAAATAAATGGCAAAACAGCAAGGGTTATATCCAAAGCATGAATTGGACCCCCATTATGTTCCCTAGGTGGCTTCCCTTGTCCCTCTGCCCTACCTGGTCCTCAGCCCTGTAAGTACCTGGCTCCAGATGTGCACAACTACTACATACTTTTCAAGGGATCGGAGTTCCCATCTAGTCTTCTGGCCACAGAAAGCTCTCTTATTCCTGGGTCACCAGCAGCCATGGAATCAAAATGAGGGAGGCTGTGTGTTGTACAGCTCGTTAGAGGCAGCAGGAAGACTCTTTGTCAGGACTGGACGACAAATTGGCCAAGTTACCTCAGGGAAATTCACCGGACGAGGTTGTTTTGCTACTTTTTGCTGCTGTTTTCTACACAGAGCATTTTTATTTGTATTCCTTGAATATGGAGCAATTTTATAACCAGGTGATAACACCTGATGCTCACAGCTCCTCATTGTAGGCCAGGTACTGTGTAAACAGGCACAAACCTATTTTACAGATGAAGAATTAAAGGTTAAGTAACTGTGCAGGGTCACAGGGGTGAGGAATAGCTGAGTGGGGCTTCTAGGTTTGCATGAGTCAGAAAAGGGGAAAACAACTCTTCCTTGGCCTTTTAACCAAGAGGGCCCAAAGTGATGTGGGACAGATGAGGCTGGACACCCAAGGAATTTTCAGGAAGCAGGTTTATTAGCTGCAGTGGTCCAGAGGATGCTGATGCCTAAAAAAAAAATCTCTGAACTCTGAGTCTGGAAATTCTTTGAACCTTATACTCAGTGGGAGGAGGGGTTTGAAGGCTTACATGAAAAGTGCTTTTTGTTCCAATTTTTTAGACTAGACAGAGGTTGTTTTATAAGTCTTTACCACAGAAAGCATAACATGTATACCATCAAGTTAGTGGACAAATTTAGCTTTTGCAAGACAGAGCAACTTTGTCCTTACAGAAAACAGGAAGTCTCAAACCACAATGAGTTCTTTGCAGAAATTTTTGTTGATATTCTGTTAATAAGAGCAATTATGGTGAGGGTCTCTGGAGAAGCTTAATTATGGCAAGGGTCTTTTGGGTGGTAGTCTGGTCTGCTTCAGAAGTTCATTTAAGTCCCACATCTGCCTGTCTTGCATCCAGGAGAGCATGAGATTTTACCTCTGCGGGCCCTGTGGGCCTCTTTCTCCCTACAGAGCTCAGCCACTCCAGCCTGTCAGGACAGATGCTCACCAAAGTGCTGCTGGAAGAGGCAGGAGGGGGCCCAGAGATTTGCAGGGTGAGAAAGAGGATCTTTTTGAGAACTAAATAGCTGAGGTCTGGTCTCCAGGTGTGAATCATGGAGTAAATCCCAGGTCGATCAGATTGTGATTCACTTCATTTTTTACTCCTCTATTTGCTCAAGAAGCAGGGGTGCACCAAGGAAAGCCTTAAGACTGGACTCTTCTAACCACAAAGCATCCTAATCTTCACCATTCAAACCTGCATGCCACCTTATGGTTGATGCAGCACTTTCCCAGCCTGTTACCATTAGTCATCTATTCATTCAGCAAGCTCCTATTTAACACCTCCCATGTGCCTGGCTCTGGGATGTGGGGATCCACTGGGCAGATGCAGTCTCTGTCCCTTCAGGGCCCGATGGCTCCTGATAGCAGAGCCCCTGTCTCCACCTCTGCTTGCCTCCATCATTGATATCTAGAGACAGCTGCTTGTGGAAAACTCTCTAGTGTGATTGTGTGAGCATCAGATGCTTTCCAAGGATAAGCAGTCAGGGCTGTCCTGGGGCCAGGAAAATGTAAATGAGTAGTTTCCAGTGACCTGTCCAATAATGCCAGTACCACCTGAGGCAAATCAGTGGGTTCTCACATGTGGGTTGCTGGATACTTGCTTTATATTTTAATTCTACTTGCTTTGGCCTCAAGATAGGTTTTGGCATTGCATCAAATGAAACTCTTACATAGGTGAGTATCCTTACTGTCCATTAAAGTATGCTTGTCACTGGTCGGGGAGGGCTGACCCCACAACTCTCACCAAGTCACCTTATCCAGTGTGTGGGCCTAGTCTATCAGTAGAACCAGTGGTTTCAAAGAAGCTATGCTCAGAGTTGGGCCAGTGCTGACACCTTCCCTCATGCCAATGTGGGCAGTAAAAAAGCCCTCCTATCCATGCATGGTGGCGTACACCTATAATCCCAGCTACTTGGGAGTCCAAGGCAGGAGGTTCTTAAGTTTGAGGCCAGCCTGGGCAACCTAGTGAGACATCCTGCCATGGCCCAAAGAAGAGCTGGTGCCACAGGGAGGCCACAGTCCACAACCAGATGGGACAATGAGGTAGCTGCTCATGTGTAGCCACAGGGACTAGGCAGAAGCTTATAATAAATAAAAAAGCAGGGCTGGGGATGTGGCTCAAGTGGTAGTGCGCTCGCCTGGCATGCGTGCGGCCCGGGTTCGATCCTCAGCACCACATACAAACAAAGATGTTGTGTCCGCCGAAAACTAAAAAAATAAATAAATAAATATTAAAAAAAAAAAAAGCAAAACATGACATTTGTGTTACATGGACAAAAGCTAGACATTGGATTCGAAAGAAGGAAGTAGTTTAATTTTCTAAAATGTCAGGATAATTGAAGAATTTTTCCCTTTTATTTGGTTTCCCTGGAGGCAGCACAGAGAAGAGGGAGCCCCAAAAGCTAGGATGCCTGAAAATCCTCTTGGCTTCCCCTCACTTTCCCTTGGCCTTGGATTTCTTCATCTGAACAGCTGTGGGGGGTGGGGGTACTTGGAGCCACGGGGGACAAATATGCAGC